>NC_037685.1:1636233-1639440 GCF_003255815.1 Theropithecus gelada | reverse complement strand
AAACAGAGAGCCAAATCATGAATGAACTTCCATTCACAATTGCTTCAAAGAGAATAAAATACCTAGGAATCCAACTTACAAGGGATGTAAAGGACCTCTTCAAGGAGAACTACAAACCACTGCTCAGTGAAATAAAAGAGGACACAAACAAATGGAAGAACATACCATGCTCATGGATAGGAAGAATCAATATCATGAAAATGGTCATACTGCCCAAGGTAATTTATAGATTCAGTGCCATCCCCATCAAGCTACCAATGAGTTTCTTCACAGAATTGGAAAAAACTGCTTTAAAGTTCATATGGAACCAAAAAAGAGCCTGCATCTCCAAGACAATCCTAAGTCAAAAGAACAAAGCTGGAGGCATCACACTACCTGACTTCAAACTATACTACAAGGCTACAGTAACCAAAACAGCATGGTACTGGTATCAAAACAGAGATATAGACCAATGGAACAGAACAGAGTCCTCAGAAATAATGCCACACATCTACAGCCATCTGATCTTTGACAAACCTGAGAGAAACAAGAAATGGGGAAAGGATTCCCTATTTAATAAATGGTGCTGGGAAAATCGGCTAGCCATAAGTAGAAAACTGAAACTGGATCCTTTCCTTACTCCTTATATGAAAATTAATTCAAGATGGATTAGAGACTTAAATGTTAGACCTAATACCATAAAAATCCTAGAGGAAAACCTAGGTAGTACCATTCAGGACATAGGCATGGGCAAAGACTTCATGTCTAAAACACCAAAAGCAACAGCAGCAAAAGCCAAAATTGACAAATGGGATCTAATTAAACTAAAGAGCTTCTGCACAGCAAAAGAAACTACCATCAGAGTGAACAGGCAACCTACAGAATGGGAGAACATTTTTGCAATCTACTCATCTGACAAAGGGCTAATATCCAGAACCTACAAAGAACTCAAACAAATTTACAAGAAAAAAACAAACAACCCCATCAAAAAGTGGGCAAAGGATATGAACAGACATTTCTCAAAAGAAGATATTCATACAGCCAACAGACACATGAAAAAATGCTCATCATCACTGGCCATCAGAGAAATGCAAATCAAAACCACAATGAGATACCATCTCACACCAGTTAGAATGGCGATCATTAAAAAGTCAGGAAACAACAGGTGCTGGAGAGGATGTGGAGAAATAGGAACACTTTTACACTGTTGGTGGGATTGTAAGCTAGTTCAACCATTATGGAAAACAGAATGGCGATTCCTCAAGGATCTAGAACTAGATGTACCATATGACCCAGCCATCCCATTACTGGGTATATACCCAAAGGATTATGAATTATGCTGCTATAAAGACACATGCACACGTATGTTTCTTGCGGCAGTATTCACAATAGCAAAGACTTGGAATCAACCCAAATGTCCATCAGTGACAGATTGGATTAAGAAAATATGGCACATATACACCATGGAATACTAAACAGCCATAAAAAGGGATGAGTTTGTGTCCTTTGTAGGGCCATGGATGCAGCTGGAAACCATCATTCTTAGCAAACTATCACAAGAACAGAAAACCAAACACCGCATGTTCTCACTCATAGGTGGGAACTGAACAATGAGATCACTTGGACTCAGGAAGGGGAACATCACACACCAGGGCCTATCATGGGGAGGGGGGAGGGGGGAGGGATTGCATTGGGAGTTATACCTGATGTAAATGACGAGTTGATGGGTGCTGACGAGTTGATGGGTGCAGCACACCAACATGGCACAAGTATACATATGTAACAAACCTGCACGTTATGCACCTGTACCCTACAACTTAAAGTATAATAATAATAAATAAATTTAAAAAAAAAAGTATAAGACTACTGATGTGTCTAATATGGGGAAAAAAAACAAAAATTCTCTCAGAATGAACTCAATAACTTTGAATTATATGGATTACTTTCATTACCCTCAAAGCTGCCTTGAAACGTCTGTACCTATATTCTAATATTTTGCCTGTGGAAATAATTAGAAGTTCAAAAAAAATCTAAATATTTTTGTCATATAATAAATATTACTATGAAGAAAAATTACATTCAACCTAATTTATGTCTTTATTTGTTAAAGACATAATAAAAGAGATTTTATAACCAAGCCTTTAGGAAATCTTGGTTTAAATATTGACAGTGTTAATTATCAGCCTTGTGATCTTGGACAAGTTATTAGATCCTTTTGTTCTCCATTTTCTCACATACAAAAAAGTGGATTGCATTTATCCTATGAAGCTCTGGCCACAGTGCCTGCGCCACGGACATATTAATGGATGTTTGGCTTTTTGCTTTTTGATCTACTAGGCCTCCATTTGCTGTTTGGGGAACCCTCTGTGCTATGAATGTGAGCTGGCAGCAAACACTGCCTCCCACTACAGGGGCATACAGTGTTGGTGCCTGCTTTTCCACCCTCCAATTCCAACAGGAAGCAAATACAGGACCCAGGCATTGAAGACAGTTGTATCACACCAATGTGCATTTGGAGTCGCTGGCAGGTAAAGGTTAGGAACAATAAATGATGTTTATAAAAGTTATTATAATAACTTTTAAATATAATAACTCTTAAATATTGCTATTAAGAAAAATTACATTTTTCTTAGAAGGAAGAGCAGCAACAGGAAACACATCCACCACCAGGAACAATTTTGGGGGTATTCTTACAGGAAATGTTGATATTATCCAAGATATACCAATATATTTGTACTGGTCATTAAAATAAGGTTTGTCGCACTTTTCTTACCGCTTGGCATCTGGCCTACTTCCCAGCCTTCCTAATGATTCTGTGAGCTGCCCGATATCCTCTTAATAACCTCCCTTTTTGCTTAACCCAGCAAGAGTTGCTTGAAATGCTTACAAATAAGAACACCCTCTGATACAGAAAGTGGTTACTGACTGCTAATTATTGTTTTATTATAAAGTGAAGCAGGCCGGGCGCGGTGGCTCAAGCCTGTAATCCCAGCACTTTGGGAGGCCGAGACGGGCGGATCACGAGGTCAGGAGATCGAGACCATCCTGGCTAACACAGTGAAACCCCGTCTCTACTAAAAATACAAAAAAAAAACTTAGCCGGGCGAGGTGGCAGGCGCCTGTAGTCCCAGCTACTCGGGAGGCTGAGGCAGGAGAATGGCATGAACCCGGGAGGCGGAGCTTGCAGTGAGCTGAGATCCGGCCACTGCACTCCAGCCTGGGTGACAG
>NC_037685.1:1627391-1636136 GCF_003255815.1 Theropithecus gelada | reverse complement strand
AAAAAAAAAAAAAAAAAAAAAAAAAAAAAAAAAAAAAAAAAAAAAAAAACAAGTGAGGCAATTAGTTCATAGGACTTTTTTCAATGGACATATCAAATTTTTCATTTTTTAAAAAGTGGGCTGGATTAGATGACCTGAACTTTACATCTAACAGAATTCTTGTGATACTGTGATAACACAATTGGCCTTTCCTATCCCTGGGTTCCACATGTGTGAATTTAACCAACTACAGATCACCATTTTTTTTTTTTTAAAGGCATCTGTACTGAATTTGTGCAGACATGTTTCCTTGCCGTTGTTCTCTAAACAATACAGTGTGGCAACTATGTACATAGCATTTATATTGTATTAAGTAATATAGGTATTGTAGAGATAATTTTAAGTATAAAGGAGTATGTACGTAGGTTATACGCAAATTCTATGTCATGTCATATCAGAGACTTGAACATCTGAAAATTTTGGTATCCATGTGTAGGGGGAAAAAAAAAAAAGATCAGACTGTTATTGTGTCTATGTAGAAAGGGAAGACATAAGAAATTCCATTTTGACCTGTATTTTGAAAAATTGTTTTGTTGAGATGCTGTTAATTAGTAACTTTGTCCCAGCCATTGTGCTCCAGCCACTTTGCCCCAACCTTGTGTTCACAGAAACATGTGTTGTATGGAATCAAGGTTTAAGAGATCTAGGGCTGTGCAGGACGTGTCTTGTTAATAAAATATTTACAAGTAGTATGCTTGGTAGAAGTTATTGCCATTCTCTAGTTTTAATAACCCAGGGGCATAATGTATTGTGAAAAGCCACAGGGACCTCTGTTTTGGAAAGATGGGTATTTTCCAAGGTTTCTCCCCATGTGATAGTCTGAAATATGGCCTTGTGGGATGAGAAAGACCTGACTGTCCCCCAGTCTGATACCCATAAAGTGTCTGTGCTGAGGTGGATTAGTAAAAGAGGAAAGCCTCTTGCAGTTGAGATAGAGGAAGGCCACTGTCTCCTGCCTGCTCTTGGGAACTGAATGTCTCTGTATAAAACCCAATTGTACATTTGTTCAATTCTGAGATAGGCGAAAAACTGCCCTATGGCAGGAGGCGAGACATGTTGGCAGTAATGCTGCTTTGTTATTCTTTACTCCACTAAAATATTTAGACAAAAATAAATAAATAAATAAATCCGGCCAACATACACATCCAGGCATAGTACCTCCCCTTGAACTTAATTATGACATAAATTATTTTAATCACATTTTTTTTGCTAACCTTCTCCTTATTATCACCCTGCTCTCCTACCACATTCCTCTTACTAAAACAATAAAAATAATAATCAATAAAAACTCTCAGAGATCGGTGCCAATACAAGTCCTTGATATACTAAGTATCAGTCTCCTGGGCCCGCTGTTGTTTCTCTATACTTTGTCTCCATATCTTATTTCTTTTCTCAGTGTTTCATCCCACCTAACCAGATATACCCACAGATGTAGACGGGCAGGCCACCCCTTCATCCATGGGGGGGTCCGAGAACTAGTCACCCTTGGTTACTGAAGGACAACCTTATGAGAGATTTATTATATCTTTTCTATGTGAATAATAAAGAAAGTGAGTAAAACATCATTGTATAGCCACAAATAGGAAAGAAACAGAAGGACTAAAGAAAATGCTGAGTTTTGACAGGTAAATGTGACATACAAAGGTTTACTAATGTGTGTTAATAATATCTTGTACTGTTCAGCTAAGCTTTCTTTCAAAATAGATAAAATAACATCTGAAAACACACAAGAAATGACTCCATTTTAATTAGTTTATGTCATGCTTACTCACATTAGGTAAAAGAGGCTGTTTTCGTGCCGCTTTCCTACGTAGTCCTGGTGCTAATTAATTCAGCCATACAAATACATAAAATGAGCACTAAAAACACATAAAAAATAATTGACCTCCCTAAGGCAACTTTCTTGGCTTTTGCTGGTAGGATATGGATTCATTAAAGTACTTGCCATTATGTGTATTCATTAAAGAAGGAAGCAGTTTATTTTGTCATCAACAATCCAAACAAACTTTCTAACCTCTTGCTAGTTCGCGGATAACACTTAGTTTAATTGGTCTGACCCTGACTATCCTTTAAGGCTTTTCAAGAAAAAAAGTAGGTAGACACATGTGGAGGGAGGGAAATTAAGTAGGCCTGGCACAAGCTCCTGAAGTTGCTCTGGTAACAATAGACTTAGCATATACAAAGTTCAAGTGAATATGAATTGTAAGTGATGACTGAACTGTTAGAGATCAGAGCAAAATTCAGCAGTTCTGGATACTGTTAACAAACATTTTATATTTTTGACTAATGCCAAACATTTTTTTTTTTTTTTTAATTTATTTATTATTATTATACTGTAAGTTGTAGGGTACATGTGCATAACGTGCAGGTTTGTTACATATGTATACTTGTGCCTTGTTGGTGTGCTGCACCCATCAACTCGTCATTTACATCAGGTATAACTCCCAATGCAATCCCTCCCCCCTCCCCCCTCCCCATGATAGGCCCCGGTGTGTGATGTTCCCCTTCCCGAGTCCAAGTGATCTCATTGTTCAGTTCCCACCTATGAGTGAGAACATGCGGTGTTTGGTTTTCTGTTCAAACTAGTTCAACCATTATGGAAAACAGTATGGCGATTCCTCAAGGATCTAGAACTAGATGTACCATATGACCCAGCCAAACATTTTTATGTTATTGACAATATTCATAAAATGTTATACTGTAGGATATTTGTAAAATACACATGCAAAAAATATGAGAGACATAGACTTAATATATTATTGACACTATTTTATGAAAGTTAATAAGGAAAGGAAAAACACTAACACGTCAATAGAAAAATGGCAAAGGACCTAAATGAAGAAATACAAACTACTAATAAAAATATTCAAATATTCTAGAAATATAAGATTTGTATGTTTAAATAGTAATATACCTTTTTTTTCTGTGTGTATAAAATTGGCAAATATTTGGAAACCAACGAAGATGATCTTCATTGCTGGAAAGGTACTGTGGAATAATCAGTCTTATACTACTATCTAAAGTACAAAACTCTCTGGAAAGAAAGCATCAGGAGTCCTTAAAAATGTATTCCCTTGGCTGGGCATCGTGGCTCACGCCTATAATCCCAGAGCTTTGGGAGGCCAAGGCAGGCAGATTGCCTGAGCTCGGGAGTTTGAAACTAGCCTGGGCAACATGGAGAAACCCCATCTCTACTAAAAATACAAAATTTTTTTTTTAAGTTTCCTCACTCCCTACCCTGTAAGATCAAGCACAGCCCTCCCACTCTCGAATTGCCTAATACAAAGTGTAATTTTTAGGTGAAATTGAATTCAAATGCAATTTGATATCTGTTTTCCCGATTTACAGTGGTGAAATAAATGGAAAATTTAGAGAAATTTTTGAAGAAAGGATGTGTTTGTGTCTGGCGAGAGTGCTGGGTAACAAAGGAGGTCGTAGTCTAAAAAGAGCAAGAAAACACAGGGATAGTTTTATAATGAAAGATGATCTAAAAAGTCCCTCCTCTCTTTTTTTCTTACATTTCAAAAATTTAAACAACGTAGCTCTTTCTGCATCAGTAATATGACATATCTTGGTGGTCTTTGAATATGTTGCAATAATTAAAGTCATTACTAATGTATTTGTGTCTCCAATGTTCAAATTTCTTCCCCTCTGCATTGTTTATTCAGTTAAAGAAACTAAATTTCTGATTTCATAAACATTTCTATTCGGGAAGAGTTCCCCTTTTCTGCATTAATTCTCTCACTGCCTTCTCTGTTTCTTTTGTGGGAGCATTGCCTTCACAAATCACGTATCTCAAATCCTGTCTCAGATTCAAAACTTGTGAGGAGTCCAACACCATGTACTTCCAAAGTATAAAAGGTGATACAAGACAACACTTCTTAATAGGGTATGGTTTACTGGTCTACGGAAACAGGAGCACAAGAATCATCAGCGGCACTGTTATTTGGACCTGAGAGAATATTTAACATTGGAGTTTATCAAGAAAACAAAGAAAAATGACAGAAGTAAAAGGAATACTTAGGAAAAACTATCATGAAATGACCACGGTGAAGATTAACTGAACAACCTAAGCGTGGCTGCTTGTTCTATCTGTTCTATGTCCATCTATTTTTACCTCATTGTCTGCCTTTTCCTTAGGTTCCAGCCCAGGAAATTGATCTGCATTATTTCATCAATTGTGCTCTGTGTCTCTGGTTTCAGCTAGGGTCAGACAATGGAAAGCCTCATTAGGAGATTGTGGGGAGGGAGAAGATGAAGTTAGAGTATTTATTTTCTCATCTACCTTCCTATTAAGTTGCTTTAATAGGAAGCTTTAAGCTTCTGACTTCTATGTTTGGCAAAAATTGCATTTATTTCAAGACCCCTGACCTTATTTAATGTTCTGTTCTTCTGTCTTCTGCATGCTTCTGATATGTTGAAATATTTGATTTCTTAAATATGTTCCCCTTCCTTTTCCTTTGGATCGGAAGATTATAATACCTTGTTATTACCAGCGCTCAGTTACTACAGTACCTTTGTGGGTCCCCTAAAACTATATGTTTGTAAGTAATTGACTTTGTAATTAAACAACATTCACATTAGACTACTTTGAGTTTGCCATCCTTTTCCTTTTAGAACCTTGATAGTACTGAAACGAGAAAGATTCGCCTGTCCCCCTAACAGAGCTTGCGATGGGGATGTGGGTCATTTCTTCAGTGCCCTACTGCTCAAACCTCTAGAGGAGCACACAGACGGGCAGGCTGTGTGGCTCCCACCCCATAGTAGTGCCTAAAAGTGAATATTTACAGCTCCCGAATCCCCAGTGGGGGTGTGTTACAGGGTGCTCTTTTAGTTTTTGCCATCTATAGGCGGCTTGTGTTAACCAGCTCAATTAGACCCTCTACCTTGAAACAAGGACAGAGGGCTTTCTGTATTCCAGGTTCTTGTCTTGGTGTACAGGGAGAATCAGATCACACCTGGGCTTGGAGAATGAGTGCAAGGTTTTATTGAATGGAGTTAGCTCAAAGAAAGTCAGAAGGGGATGGAAGGGGAAGGTTTTTGCCTGGAGTCAGGCTGCTCAGCATCTTGGGCTCTCCTCTGCCTGCCCAGCCAAACTCTGTGTCGTTCTGCTTCTGCCGGTCAGTGGCCTGCTCGTTGGTGGCCTGTCCGCATGCCAGGGCCTGTCAAGAGGTGCAGGTGCCTGTCAAGAGGTTCAGCTGCCTCTGCTGATGTGCTCTTCTCAATGTCCAGCCACCTGTGTGCCTGCCTGCTAGGGTCTCAGGGTTTTTATGGGCACAGGATGGAGGCTTGGCAGGCCAGGGTGCTCTTAGGAAATGTGACATTTGGGTAGGAAATGCCTGTCCTTACCTAGGTCTGTGAAGGTGGAGCCACAGCCAGGAACCACTTCTCTACCCAGTGCTTCCCTTCCCCACTTCCGTATCATTTAAAGGGACCACACTCTTCCCTTCCCAACACTTCCCTTCCATATTAATATTATGAATCTAAATTTCTGAATAGCTTATGATATGTTCATAATTTTGAATTACTTTTTCTTTCTATATATCTGACCCAAATCTTATTTCAACATCTCTTCTTTTATCACTTTCAATTATTTGTATATGTCTATGTTCTATGTTTTTTCTCATACATTTTCTAAACAGTTTTATACAAGTTTTATCAATATGTATCCATATAATTATTTTTTCTATCAATATTTTTCAATCAAATTATTGTCATGTTGTTTTCTTAAATTCACATATTAAGGGGAGAAATTTACTAAATTATATTTTTGTAGCTCCAGCTAGCACTATTTCTTCTGGATACTGGTTAATTTAAACAACATTGATTTACAAGGATTTGTAGTCCTCTTTAATGTGTTCTGTACAGTTGCTATGGTTGCCAATTTTTGTAGAAAATTACTTCTATCTATGTTGCATCTCTAAGGCTATATGAATTTCAAATCTCACTATTTAGAATACTTTCTAGTCTTTGTGTTTTTATACTTGGGTCTGTTTTATGAAACAGAGACAGAAAAGTTTCCAATTTGTATAAAATCTTTAAAAATCTTCCAACAGGGAAAAACTATTGAAATAAGAAGTAGCCAGCAATTGTTGTTTAAACATTTCAACCCCTCCTAATGTGAGCTTTAAAGATGCATGTTTTTTAATCTGTAGGATCCTCTGAGTAAGTAAATATAGTGTAAATATAGTAAGTAACTATAGTGTAGTTCTTTATTTTTTATTTTCACTTTCTATTATACAAAATAAAAATTACATATTGCATTAAGTTGTCTCTAATTAAAAACCTAAAAAAGTATTTAATTGACTAACTTATTCAATATTTAATTATCTAGAAAAAATTGACCTATTTAGTACATATTTATTAAGCACCTAATGTATGTTAAGCACTAGACCTAAAGTAGTAAGAAGAAATGGCATCTTCTCAGCTATAGAAGGAATTCTACAAAATCTTGACTTTATTCATCCAATCTTCAAACAAATATTTGCAGATACCAGGAGACAAAAAAAAAAAAAGCAGTTCTTCACAAATGCCTTATCCTTTATGATTTCCACTTATTATTTTCCACTTATTATTTTTCCACATATTTCCACTTATGATTTCCATTTATTATTTTTTAATAATCTTCTTTATGTTATCTGTGTTTGCCTTGATACCTTCTTTGGCAAGGTTATCCTTGTTTTTCTATGTACTAGAGACTCTCCTCACAGTTCTCGTTCCATACATAGAGCCTGGTTCATTATTGGCTTCTTAATGCTCTCTCAATTCTAATCTTGCCAGGTTTAGGAATGTGCAGTTAGTGTTTCTTCCTCTAGCCAAAAAGAGTGATAACTAAAGACACATTTCTTAAACTAATAGAAAACAAAATCATATGCATTGCCTGAAGTTTTAAGCTTTGTCTTGTGAAAAAGAAAAAAGTAATTAAATCCTTCTGTTCTTCCTCCTGTTTTTTTGTTTTTTAATTAAAAAATATATTTATTTGGTTTTTTTTCTTTTCCTTTTTTTGTACATTTCATTTTGCATTCTGGTAGTAAGTATGAAAATTTGAATAAATCCTTATCTTTGGTGTATGCCATATTGTCAGCATGCACCATGTGAAACTCCTGAAATTATTTGTTTATTTAATCATCTGTCAATTCACCTCTCTATTTATTGTTTATTTACATTCTGTAACTCCATTTCCCTCCTACTTCCACAGAATAATCACTTATAGCACTTATCATCAAAGAGATTGTGACCTATAATGACAAAAATATTTTACAGCCTCACACTTCTTAAGAATAAAATAAAATTAAGATACTGATTCAAGTGGGTCCACAACAAATTATTCTGTACTAAATGATAGCTTTTAATATTGAGATTTTTAGGAGTTCTTATGGAAGGAAATACTACATAATGAACACAAGGAGAGGATAATAGAGACTTTGGAAAAAAAAATGAGTACTGAGTTATTGAAAGTAGATGAATTTTATTAGAAAGTGAGAAATAGGGAGCTAGGCCAGGAAAATGTAAGCCAGAAAAATAGATGCTTAAGGTATATGGAAATAAGGAATTATTGAACCCTTCCAAACAAGATAAGTTGAAACAGCAACTCATTTTAAAACAGACTAAATGCGCTGGGTGTGCTTTTGGCTTGACCCTGTAATTCCAACTACTTGAGAGGCTGAGGCAGGAGGATCACTTGAGACCAGGAGCTCCAGGCTACAGTAAGCTATGATCACACTAATATACTCCAGCCTGGGTGACAGAATGAGAAGCCATCTCTAAAATAAAAGCCCAAATCGAAAAACAAAAGCACAGACTAAACAAATATCTTTTAACTTCTGCCATTAGAAATAAAGGAGAACAAAATATACACACTAAAAAATTTTTGTAAGTTATTTCAGCCATTTTTGATTTGATAATTTTAGGTTAATTTGGGAAATACGTATGCTTGTTAGCTTTTCTGAGTATAGCCTCACAAAAACTATTTGAATTTTCAAGAATGTGTCTGCAAAATTCAGTGGTTTTTTCAGGGGAGATTATTATTTAAATTGCAGAATTTAGCTTATGGTTATAAAACATACAGCACACACATATCTATATTTACTTTATGATTGCTTATACATGTGTCCACCTTTAACAGGATATCCATTTTGTATGAAGTGACTCCAGAGAGAGAGAGAGACAGAGAGAGAGAGAGAGAGAGAGAGAGAGAGACAGAGAGGTGTCCTGCAGTCACAGGCCACTATAGGGGATAACCAGTGTAGTTTTAGAAAGGAGGTGCTTTTTTTTATTATTATTTTTTATTTTTATTTTTTATTATTATACTTTAAGTTCTAGGGTACATGTGCATAACGTGCAGGTTTGTTACATATGTATACTTGTGCCATGTTGGTGTGCTGAACCCATTGACTCATCAGCACCCATCAACTCGTCATTAACATCAGGTATAACTCCCAATGCAATCCCTCCCCCCTCCCCCCTCCCCATGATAGGCCCTGGTGTGTGATGTTCCACTTCCCGAGTCCAAGTGATCTCATTGTTCAGTTCCCACCTATGAGTGAGAACATGCGGTGTTTGGTTTTCAGTTCTTGTGATAGTTTGCTAAGAATGATGGTTTCCAGCTGCATCCATGTCCCTACAAAGGACACAAACTCATCAATTTTTATGGCTGCTTAGTATTCCATGGTGTATATGTGCCACATTTTCTTAATCCAGTCTGTC
>NC_037685.1:1584640-1626893 GCF_003255815.1 Theropithecus gelada | reverse complement strand
TCCGTCCAGCTTTGATCCATTGCTGGCGATGAGCTGCGCTCCTTTGCCAGGGGAGATGTGCTCTTATTTTTTGAATTTCCAGCTTTTCTGCCCTGCTTTTTCCCCATCTTTGTGGTTTTATCTGCCTCTGGTCTTTGATGATGGTGATGTACTGATGGGGTTTTGGTGTAGGTGTCCTTCCTGTTTGATAGTTTTCCTTCTAACAGTCAGGACCCTCAGCTGTAGGTCTGTTGGAGATTGCTTGAGGTCCACTCCAGACCCTGTTTGCCTGGGTATCAGCAGCAGAGGCTGCAGAAGATAGAATATTTCTGAACAGCGAGTGTACCTGTCTGATTCTTGCTTTGGAAGCTTCCTCTCAGGGGTGTACTCCACCCTGTGAGGTGTGGGGTGTCAGACTGCCCCTAGTGGGGGATGTCTCCCAGTTAGGCTACTCAGGGGTCAGGGACCCACTTGAGCAGGGAGTCTGTCCCTTCTCAGATCTCAACCTCCGTGTTGGGAGATCCACTGCTCTCTTCAAAGCTGTCAGACAGAGTCGTTTGCGTCTGCAGAGGTTTCTGCTGCGTTTGTTATTGTTTACTGTGCCCTGTCCCCAGAGGTGGAGTCTACAGAGACAGGCAGGTTTCCTTGAGCTGCTGTGAGCTCCACCCAGTTCCAGCTTCCCAGCAGCTTTGTTTACCTACTTAAGCCTCAGCAATGGCAGGCGCCCCTCCCCCAACCTCGCTACTGCCTTGCAGGTAGATCACAGACTGCTGTGCTAGCAATGAGGGAGGCTCCGTGGGTGTGGGACCCTCCCGGCCAGGTGTGGGATATGATCTCCTGGTGTGCCTGTTTGCTTAAAGCGCAGTATTGGGGTGGGAGTTTCCCGATTTTCCAGGTGTTGTGTGTCTCAGTTCCCCTGGCTAGGAAAAGGGATTCCCTTCTCCCTTGAGCTTCCTAGGTGAGGCAATGCCTCGCCCTGCTTCAGCTCTTGCTGTTCAGGCTGCAGCAGCTGACGAGCACCGATAGTCTTGCACTCCCCAGTGAGATGAACCCAGTACCTCAGTTGAAAATGCAGAAATCACCGGTCTTCTGTGTAGTTGGTGCTGGGAGTTGGAGACTGGAGCTGTTCCTATTCGGCCATCTTAGTCTTATACTTTTTAAAGAAACCAAACATTTATTTCACTACAAGTAGAAAAACTTTATGCTTGTAAAACTATATTATTATGTAAGAAATGCCCTAAATTAGATATATGAAATAATTCCCAGACTAAATTACTGGTCAACTGTTGCAGATCATCAAATATTCATACACATTTGCTCCTCCCCAAATTATAATAAAATCATGAAACACCTCAGAAACTATCAGACTACTATAATTATCCTATTTATGTTTTAGTCCTATTTATGTTTTAGTAATAACATATTAGATTTTTAAATATAGAATTAAGGTTAAACACAATGCAATGTTGACCTTTAATAAAATGCAGTGTTTCAAATTGTAAACAAGCCATTCGTCTGTATTTCATTGAAATCATTCTCTGTAACTACATACATCCCCTCCCCTTATTATAAGGAGCATTACAGGAGAGTATTCCGAAGATGAAAAGTGAACATCTATAGTAAAGGCAATGATCTTTGAAAATTTTCTCTAATGAGTAATTTGTGGCTCAGTGGATTTCAAGAGATTATTGGTTTTGGAAATGGATTCTATCAACTAAGGAGATAATGAAAATCATTAGGGCTGAGTAAAATAAAACAGCAAATTTGTAATGAACACAAGCATTCTGCAAACTTCTAGTTCCTACACAAGTTGAAAGCCTTGTTTAAAAACACAATTATAAAAAATTTTCTATGTAGGCCAAAGCATTTCTGTGTAGTACAGTATGCTTACATTTATAGCAAGGGATAATACTACTTTGAATGTGATTTTTTAACAAAATATTTCAAAAGCCTGCAATTTAGGACATTATTATAGAAGAGCAATTCTTCTCTACCTACTTGATATTAAGTAATCAATTAATTTATGTATAGATTACATTAAAATAGTTTGACCCAGGGTATTTTTCATCAGATACTCAATATAGAAATAGCTCCCAGTATCATTTTTGCACAATTTGCCTGACATTGTAAACCAACTCTTCCAAACCAACTGTTCCTTAAGCTTTTTAATCTTCCTTTGTGGTTTCTTGTCTGTTTTGTCTCCTGTTGTATCTTCAGGACTTAAGTCAGTGCTTCTTACACAGGATTAGCTCACTTATAATTTGTTGAATAACTAATTAAATTAATAATACATAATCATAAAGATAAATTACAAAAAGTTTTGAATAAGCCGAGCATGGTGGCTCATGCCTATAATCCCAGCATTTGGGGGAAGTCAAAATGGGAGGATCACGAGATCAGGAGTTCGAGACCAACCTGGCCAACTACTAAACCTGACTCTACTAAAAATACAAAAATTAGCTGGACGTGGTGATGCACACCTGTAATCCTAGCTACTCAGGAGGCTGAGGCAAGATAATCGCTTGAACCTGGGAGGCGTGGGTTGCAGTGACCTGAGATCAAGCCATTGCACTCCAGCCTTGGTGACAGGGCGAGACTCCAGCTCAAAAAATAAATAAAAAGTTTTGAATAACATAAAGTTTAAATATTTAGCATCACAACACCCTTGAAACAGGTTACATGTAATTGTAGTAATTTATGAGATAGTAAAGAGATTATACTAATGAAGACAATATTTTTAAAAGCTTAGTTTAATCATGTATAACAATTAGGTGGAAATCAATTATTAATAAGAACCTTGAAACAGCTTTACAGCTTGTAAATATGTAAAATGAATCTACTTAGCTATTCGTTTAAAAAAAAACAAATAAAATAAATGAAGGAAGTGTCTATCTACTTCATATAGTTCATCAAATTTCAATAATTTTTTCCTTACTTTTTCTCATTTATGAGCACTGCCTTAAAATCAATTAAAAAGACTTCATTTATTCTTATTTTGCAATGCTTTAATTATCTTCACATCAAAATTGACCTACTAGAATATGAAAAATATTAAGAGCTCACTAAAAGTAAATATGATATTACTTGAAATAATATAAACATATACATAGACATAGTCTTCTTCACATTCATCTGCTGTGTAGAAAAATAATATAAAAATAACATTAAGTATTCAATTATTTACAATGTTTTTATGTAGTACATTTATAAAAAACAAATATTAGAATCCAATAAATGCCTTGTATTTTATTTATATGAACCTATTATTTTAGTATATATATTCATCTACTTCAGCAAAAAGGCACCAAATAGTACAACTCTGCTTTTGTTATATGGATATGAGTTGAAGCAACAAATACTCCTTCTCAAAAAGGCAAGAAGTGAATGAAAACATATAACATCCATATATTATAGTACAATAGAAAACAAACTACATAGCTCTGTAGCAGATATTTCTAATGGTTCTGCTGCCATTAATCCCTCTTATAACATCACTTTACCATTTGATTAATAGAGTGATGCCATTGTATCTTATAAGTTTTCTGAACCTTGAGTAAAATCAGTTCCATGATCTCTCATAACATGAAGAAACTTATATTAGCCCCATTTTTAGTTCAACTTGTGTTATAAAAATGAGCAAAATTATATGAAAACAAAGACATTTTCAGAAAAAAATTAATTCTCAACATCTTGTGTCTGGACAAAGAAACTTTGAGGCATTATTTTCTTAGTAAATAACAATTGACACCAGTTAAAAATGCAATGGCATCTTGCACAAAATAAAACCAGGTCAGTCATAACTTCTAAAATCTATAGCATTCTTCCTCAAAGTGTTTCTAGTAGATTCCTCTTTTCTTTTAATGTGCATTGCTTTCTGAAGGCAGATAAATCACTACTATAAAACCTTTGAATATAATTATGTCCATATTCCTGAAAATTAGAAGGGGTAATATACAGGGCTACTTTCAAGTACAGCAATGCTTGATGTGCTAATAATTACAAAAAAAAAAAAAAAAAATCAGAGAACTATCTAAATCCTAAATTAGGACAAAACAAACAAGTAATACATCAATCAACAAACAGTTTTGAATCAAAGTTTTATCAGACGTGATATTTGATTATTAGCAAGTCAGATGACAGACTTTAAACATGACCCTTCTAAATCCTATATTCCATATATTTATGGAAGCAGAGTAGACAGTCAAAAGAGATTATAATATAGCTAAGTACTAATTGTGTGACTTCATCTGGATTCCAGTAATTTTTTAAGTTATTTTGTTTGCATTTCTTCATCACCTATTATTGATCCCAATAAGTTACAATCTGCAACTTATACTCTGATGAAAATTTCATCCGTCTTAGTATTAAGGATTAAGGAATATAGGATTTAAAAGGATCATGTTTAAAGCCTGGCATCTGACTTGCTAATAAACAAACATTACATCTCTGATAAAACTTTGATTTAAAACTATTTGTTGATTGCTATATTACTTGTCTGTTTTGTTCTAAATTAGGATTTAGGTAGTTCTCTGATTTTTTTTTTTTTTTTTTGAGACGGAGTCTCGCTCTGTAGCCCAGGCTGGAGTGCAGTGGCCGGATCTCAGCTCACTGCAAGCTCCGCCTCCCGGGTTCACGCCATTCTCCGGCCTCAGCCTCCCGAGTAGCTGGGACTACAGGCGCCCGCCACCTCGCCCGGCTAGTTTTTTGTATTTCTTAGTAGAGACGGGGTTTCACCGTGTTAGCCAGGATGGTCTCGATCTCCTGACCTCGTGATCCACCCATCTCGGCCTCCCAAAGTGCTGGGATTACAGGCTTGAGCCACCGCGCCCGGCCTCTGATTTTTTTTGTAGTTATTAGTACATCAATCATTGCTATACTTGAAAGTAGCCCTGTATATTACCCCTTTTAATATTAAGTCAGATCAAATTTTATAACTACTTTGACAAAACATACATTGATTATGTGTTTCTCATGTTAAGACATAGTTTTGGTGATATATATATGCCTGCCCTAATATATGGCAAAAATATGTACAAAAGTTTCAACTCCCTCTTTCTAGAGTCAAAGTAAACATTTCACAGGCAATAAACTCTGATTAAATTAAGATGTAAAATAAATCCTTTTATATCACAGAAGATAATTCCAGAGACATACTGTACAAAGTCATTACAGATTGCCAATCACAAGTCTTAACCGCTACCTATAAAAAAAATCTAGAATTTATTTACCACGTGCTATATTCTTCTATAATAAATTCAAAATAAGATGTGGTTTGGGCTATCATGACTAGCCATGTCTTTATTAAACAAGCCCTAGAAATATCACATATGTGGAGACCAATATGACATGGTGGGATTATACCTCTTATGGGGATGTATCTGTATCTAGGGAAGAGGGTTATTGAGATACAACTCTCACTAGAATTGCTCGTGTTCCTTTAGAAAGAAGGCATTTAGAAACAGCATAAGAATTATATATTGAGACTATCTCCCTTACCAGAGACATTCCAGGACACTAAATCCTCCCCTCTCATCCCAGAGAAGATTTGCATACATTCCAGGGTAAATAGATATCTCCGATCTCTGCTTCCAATCTTTAACTTCTACTTCATATAGCTTTCTGTTTTGTGTAAATCTCAAGTCTTCCTCTTCCGTTCTTGTATTAGCATACACTATTGGATTTAGGACTCACCCAGATAATCCAGGATGATCTCATCTTGAGACTCTTAACTCCATTACCTCTGCAAAAATCCTTTTTTAAAATAGATCACTTTGACAAGATCTGGGCAGACATATATTTGAGCAGGTCGCCACTCAATTTTTTTTTTTATTTCATTGATGTCCAAAAACATTGGCATCAGTGAAAGGAAAACATGAATTTGGAATATACTAAGCGTTGCTGTAGAATTTTTAAGAGGTTATGGAAATTCTTTAATGTACTTTCATATCACTACTCTAAAACTGATAACTACGTCTTTTTAAATCTTTACACTAAAGGCGTCTATTCCCTTTTAATCTACTCGGGAGAAAAATGGCAACATACTTCCAAATAGTTTGAGTTAAATACCATTTATTGATAAACATATACCTTGAAACACATTACAAGTGATTATTTTTCATCTTCTCACCTATGTAGTCACCTACATCTGCAACCATATTCATTTAGCCAGCCTTTACCAATAACTTTTAATGTCTTTCCTATACTTATTACAATGTGACACACAAAAGAAAGGCAGGACTACAGATTCAGTCTTTAAAAACTTACAGTACTGTTGGGGAACAAAGAGACATACACACTAGCCAACAAAGAAATAATGACAAAGTGAAATCCACTGAAATAGAGGAGAAGATTCTGTCTTCATGATGGCCTGTAGTTTTCTTGAAGGCAAAATATGTATTTCTTCAGCTGCCTTTATTCTTTTTCCTTTTAGATTACATTTTTTATTGCCAACCTTGTCTTCTTGTCCAGCCATTTATATTCACAGCATGAAGTTAGTGAAAACAATCGGTATCTCTATTTATTTTCTTTTTGTATGAACAACTGCATAAGTCTCGGGACAAGAAAAACCAATAATAGTTTAGCTCCTATTTTTTTCTTAAAATTTTCTTGAAAATTATATTCTATTTTCATATTTTTACTAAACGTCATTACTACACCATAACTGTGTATAAAATCCTGTGAGAAATATCAGTAATACACAAGGTTCAGTTTATTTTATAATAAAATAAATACTCTGTCAATTAAATACCATGTAATACAGTTTTGAAATTTCCCATTTTCTAATTAAGAAGCCCAGCTTTGAACAGCTATTGCCATATTTAAAATTTATTCTTTTTTAAATTTTCTTTATCAGAATTCACATTTTTTTTTCTAAATTCGTTGTAAAATCAAGTAGTAAAGTCATAAATATAAATAGGCCTAAATTTTTTGGAACTGTCATGCTTCACTGAATCTCTAATTTTCTAAATTTATAGGAAAGACACTTATATTTGCCAAATTCAAATATAGTATTTCAGAAAAAATGCAATCTTCACCTTCACCCTTTGATAGATACCCACTTTATCACTCTTCAGTGAGTACCATATTATAGAGTCTTTTTCTTTAACCTAATGAAATGTATAAATGAAGGTATTAGGATTATTGTTAAATTACCCCTTGTACATAAAGTAAATACACTTTATCTTTTAATTTGCCAGCTGATCCTAGTGCATTAATACAGATGTCACTTGTATTCAGAGAAATCCATTTAACATTGATACAGAGATTACTTATAAAATACAGGTAAATAAAAAATATTTCAAAAGAAAGTTATTTGGATTCAAAGGAATCCTTCAATTATTTAGAGAAAAATGTTAACTTATTGTTATTTTAAGTTTATTATATTTAGGGTTGAAAATTTGATGAAATAGTGTTTTGCATTTACAAATAAAGGGGGTTAAATGTAAAGCAAAAATATGTCACACTAGATAAATGAGGTTGAACCTAATGAGCTTCTTACAAAATGTAAGAAATTTACAGCCAATAGTATTATTAAGGACTTCCCATGTGCCAAAACTGGGTTCAGTTATTTGCTTTATTGTCTCTTTAAATAACATAAAACAAATAATATTAATTTTGGAAGTGAGAAAACTTAAGCTTAGGAAAAAAAAAAAAAAAGTAGCTTGACCGATCAAGACAACACGGCTTTTGGATGAATCAGTTAGGGCCAGATTCTCAGGTATACGCTATCACTCATTAAAGAAAGCTCCAATTCATGCTCCTGCGTTTCTCCCTAGCCAGTTTGGAGTAGAAGTGGGCAAGCAGCTGAGATTACTTTATTCAATGTGCCAGTAAGAATTACCAGGAAATCTGACTGTGCAGCACAATTCAACAGCTGGAAACTTTCAGTGCAGTTGCCATTGTCATTCTAGATATGTATACAGTCCCATAAGTTGGGCTTAGGTTTCATTTTGAGCTGTCTTCAATATTTATCGATAATTCTGTAGCATCATTCAAATAAAGGAAAACTCCACCTTGCCTGGTCAAACTCACATTACCTGCTTTTTGAAAAAAGGAGAGAAATTCTTCTTTCTCTTCTGACATTTGTCAGAATATGTGTGTGTGTGTGTGTGTGTGTGTGTGTGTATATATTTATTTATATATATATATATAAACTTCTTTTTCATTTTCCTGTGTTGTTAAATGTGGTTTGTGCACATAGTAGAAGGAGGGTATACATTTCATGTTGCATTTGTGCCTAATTTACCAGCTACTATATTAATAACCATTATTAAAACACTTTTTTGAACATATTGCTTGTTTTTATAAATTAACTTACATTACATGATTAAAAAATGAATTATCTTAATGTTGTTTGACCTTGTAGGATACCACTTTTTGCTGTTCCTTCACCATAGGTAATGAATGACTGCAAAACATAAACATACATATTTATGCAAAAAATTACAAAAGTTAACAATCACAATTTAATGTTTTTAGCCAATAATATCTGTAGATATTATCTGTAGATATGTAGATAAAATCTTTATTTAAATTATTTAAATCTTCTCCCTTTATCTTAATTTCTGGTTTTCTATAACCATTTGGACTAGAGAAATCATATGCATGCTGTCATAAAAATTATAAAACTCTATTATACAATCTTATGTAAATTTATCTTAGAATTATATTGATGTAGCTCATTTTACAAAATGACTATAGAATCACGCTTGTGTTAGAAAACTATAATATTAAAAAAGGTTTTGAGTTCTATCTTAAAAAATAACAAAATAGGAAAAGAAAGAATAAAAAGGTGGTATAATGAGAAAATTATAAGCTATCCAAAATAAACCTGTATGACAAGTCAGTGGTGTATCTGCTCTATCACGAGGGAAGTATTCTGTAAAGATCCTCATGGGTTTTCTAAATAATTGAGAGTTATAAAAAGAAAATACAATGATTTTTTTCTTACTATCTTTATTAAAAGAAAAAATGTCTGCATAAAATAAGTAAACTACCAGTAGTTGATTTTGTTTGAGGTGTGTGTGTGTGTGTGTGTGTGTGTGTGTGTGTGTGGGCGCGTGCCTGCATGTGCGTAGGTGTGTGTGGCCTCGATTTTAAAAGAACATTTAATAAAAGTCTTAAGTCTTTATTAAAAGTTTCTGATTGATAATACTTACAATCTGAAGAGCAGATAGGACTAAGGGCAAAGTCCTGAAGAGGTGCTTTTCTCATTTTTCCCTATTTAATTTTTAATGTTTCAGTGTTTTCAATTCTCCATGAGGGAGTCAATTCATGAATTTCCATTATTTGAAGGATACTCTTAGCTATGAGAGGGAGTGGATCACCTGAGGTCAGGCGTTTGAGACCATCCTGGCCAACATGGTGAAATTCTGTCTCTAATAAAAATACAAAAATTATCCTGTAGTGGAGGCGGAAACTTGTAATCCCAGCTACTTGGGAGGCTGAGGCTGGAGAATCACTTGAACCCGGGAGGTAGAGGTTGCAGTGAGCTGAAAAGCTGAAATCGCACCACTGCACTCCAGCCTGGCCAACAAGAGTTAAATTCCATCTCAAAAAAAAAAAAAAAAAAAAAAAAGAATGCAATAAGAAAATTCAAGTGCCCTTTCTTTCAAGCAGTTAATAGTCCAATGTAGAATCCATACAAGTAAATGGATAATTTCTCACCCAGTTTACTTGGAAGCACTCCCTTACAGTCCTTTCTGCCTGTGATCCTATTATCATCTAATTAAACATGCCTGTTGCCTAATTTTTCTAAAACACAAATCTGACCAAGTTATAAGAAACTTTTTCCTCAGCATAAAGTCCAAAGTTCAAAATTTGGCTTAAAATAACTTTTGTGTCTTAGCCTCTGATTATATTTCTACTTCAGCTCTTATTAAGAATTGAAACCTTTTTCTTTCCTCAAATGTGGAAAGTTATCTTTTACCTTTGAGATTACACCTTTAAAATTTCACTTAAGACATAATTTTTTAACACATAGCTATATATTATTTTTTCTTTAATTATTTAATACAAAACATTTTAGAATCTTTGAGTAAAACAAGAACAATTATATTTTATACTGTTGATATGGTATACAAATTACACTATAGCTGGTGCTATTTAAAAGCGTTCTCTGAAAACCAGCATCATTAGCATCAATTAGGAAATTATTAGAAATGCAAGTTAATGGGACCCACCCCAAACTACTGACTCGAAATTCCTGGATTTGGGCCAAGCTTTCAAGGCTATTCTGATGACTACTTGGATTTAGATTACTTAGCCAAGGTCAGAATATACTTAAAGACAGAATAAATCTAAGGAGAAAAGTAATGCATAGCCTTATGTTCAAAAACTACAAAGAATTGCAAAGTAAGAGTGAAATATCAAAAATCCCAATTTTTAATAAAATGAATACAACTTTCTTGGCATGTTTATTGCATCATTATTTTTAAAAATATCATTTCAAACTGTGTAACATATCTGATAACCCAAATAAAATATAAGTATTTTGTACAGCACATTTAATCTCTATGGACCATGGTGATCCTACTAACTTGTAGAAGAAAGAATGAAAGACAGAATCTCCATATTTATGTATCTGATCATTTAAAATTCTGAAAAAAACATATTCTGTAAGAAATATTAAAAGTTGCAATGGGTCAAGGCCGGGAGCGGTTGCTCATGCCTGTAATCCCAGCACTTTGGGAGGCCAAGGGGGGCAGATCACAAGGTCAGGAGTTTGAGACCAGCCTGACCAACACGGTGAAACCCCGTCCGTACTAAAAAGACAAAAATTAGCTGGGTATGGTTTCTGTAATCCCAACTGCTGAGGGGGCTGAGGCGGGAGAATCACTTGAGCCTGGTAGGCAGAGGTTGCAGTGAGCCGAGATAGGGTCATTGCTCTCCAGCCTGGGTGACAGAGTGAGACTCTGTCTCAAAAAGAAAAAAAAAGAAAAAAAAAATTGCTATGGGTCTGATATATACGATTGCGTGAGGCCAGGAGTTGGAGACCAACCAACCGGGGCAAAATAGGAACACCCTGTTTCTTAAAATAAAAATGCCATATAGGAGATAAAAGGCATTTTGCTATAAAAGGCATAAAAATTTACATTGCAATTATTATGGTATTCTTAAAATTGAAAAGTTTAATGAAAGTTTTCCTTCATATTTTCTCCTTATTTGAAATAATTTTTGTCAGTGAACTATAGCAGTGACAACTTTATAAAGACACAAAAAAGACTAAAATAGTAAGAGTGACATATTCAACAATTTTTCATTAACAGATGTATCTTCATTAACTCTCATTATTGTTGGCTGAACTTATACATGAAAATTCCAACGAACCACTTTAAAAATTGTTAAAGCCTTATTAAATTTTCTTGTGAAGCTTGAAAGTTAGTGTCGATAAAAGTAAAGTGGAGAGTGAAATAAAAATTCAATAGTAGAGTCTAGTTTGTATTATTCTATGTAAAAATAAAGCTATTAAGCCATTAAAGACTAAACACCTAGTCATAGAAGATGATGCCTGGTATTGGCATCAGTTGCAAATATTGGCCAGGTTAAACAGGTAACTACAAAATTTCTATTCAAACATACAGTCAAAATTATAGCACTTCTACTGACCTACTCCAATTATATCCTGAAATTTTTGATTTAACACATTTAGAAGAATCTTTTGATAGAATAGTAACATTTCTCGCCTTATAAAATAGTCTATAAAAATTACAAAATTGTTTGCTGAATGATGCCTGCTTGCTAATTTACATAATAGAAAACTGTCATCCCTATAAGAATGTTTGGAAATAATCTCAATATGATAAATGGCTTCTATGAATAACCAATAGCTGATATCTGATATGGTACTTATTGGTGAAATACTGAATGCTTCTCCCTAAGATCTGGAACATGGATGCCCAATCCCATCCCTCCTTGTCAACAGCTTACTGAAAGTTTCCTAGATTGTACAAGGAAAATAAAGGAGTGCAATTCAGATTATAAATAAAAATAAAATTCAAAAGTAGTCAAATATTTCAAAGTGAGACAGGCAAAGATAAACAGCATAACAAAAAAACAGATTGTACAAATCAAAAATAAACATTGACATAATAAACCTAAATTTCAACAAAATTAAAGTTACATTTCCAAAATTTCTAGCATATTGGAAAGAGCTTCATCAATTTAAAAATGTATTCATTGACCACATTATGTACGGACACAATGAAGTTCCATGCAGATGTGTAGTTCTATACAGTTGACCCTTGAACAACTCAGGCATTGGGCCACCAACCCTTGTACAGTCAAAAATCCACATATAACTTTTGAGTCCCCCAAAACTGATAACATGGACAGTCAATTAATACATATTGTGTATGTTATATGTATCATGTACTATATTCTTACAATAAAGGAAGCTAGAGAAAAAAGAACAGTTTCATGTTATTAAGAAAATCATAAGGAAAAGGAAATATATTTACTATTCACTAAGTAGAAGTGAATTATCATAAAGATCTTCATTCTTCTTTCCTTCATGGTGTTTAGGCTGAGGAGGAGGAAAAAGAGGAGTTTGTCTAGCTGTCTTGGGGGTGACAGAGGCAGAAAATATTTGCAGGTAAGTGGATCCTTGCAATGCAAGAATGTGTTGTTAAAGAGTCAGCTGTAGTATTACACTGTTCATCTACTCCACTATCTTACCTTTCATTGACTATAAACATTTTGTAAAATTCTAAATAAAAATACCCTAGGTGAGTCCTTAATGTTAACACAGAAAATCCTAGAGGATTTAAAGTGATTAGGAACAGTATAAATTGCATTTTAGAATTTAATTAAAGAAATTTCTCAATATTTAAATGACATCTTAGTCAAATGTGTTCACATCTCACACAATTCATTACTTACACAAAATTATGTTCTTACTCAAAATGCAATGAGATTATGCCTCCTTGGTATTTGCAATTTCGTTTTAAAAAAAGAAATTTCCACTTTGTTCATATCTTTCCATGCCTTTTTGAGCAATATTTATCATTTTTTTCTTTTATACATATTTACTTTTATTTATTTTTTATTGTATATATTTAGAGTTTGCAGTATGATGTTTTAATACAGATATAAATAGTGAAATGATAACTATATTTTGGTAAACCAATAAATACGTCCATCACTTTCCATAGTTTCCTCTGTGTACGTGTGTGTGTGTGTGTGTGTGTGTGTGTGTATTAAGAGCACCAAAACCTACTCTCTTAGCACATTTTCTACATACAATACAACATTATTAACTGTAGTTCTCCTGCCATACATAAGATCTCCAGATGATTTATCTTACGTAATTGTAAGTTTGCAGCCTTTGAACTGCTTCTTCCTATTTCCTTTCCCTCTCCACCCTGGTAGCCACTATTCTACTTTGTTTTTATATAGTCAATTATTTTTTCTTTAAATTCCATATGCAAGTGAGATCATGTAGTATTTTTCTTTCTGTGTCACTTCTTTTTTATGCATAGACTTTTTCAGTTCACAGTTCTTCCGTTTATGCTTTGAATTGCATGCTTTCCATGATTCTCGCCACTCTTTGAGACAAAGCACCATTTGGTAACATTACAATAACAAAGAAGTACTATACATTTTTTTAAATGATCATAATATCTTAAATATTTCAGCAGGTCTTTGTTTAAGGAAAAACTCTCTCAAACCATGTTTTTCCTCTGCTCTCACACCTATGCAACAACAATCATCAACACAGAAGACTTCTGTAACCAAACATGTAGCAGTTTTTCCCAGACACCAAGCAGCAGACACAAGCTGGGTGTCCTCCAATTCAATTCTGACACTGCGTGGAGATAGAATGACAGGTTAAGGCCTCAGTTTTCTTAACCTGACAACAATTGAAAGTCAGGGCCTCAGGAACTTGTGACAGACTGGCTTCAAGTTGGGGTTTCCACGAGTCCCTCTATGGTTTGATTAATTTGTTGGAATGGCTTAAAGAAGTCAGGGAAACACTGAAGTTTACTGGTTTATTACAAAGGATATTGCACAGTATACAGATGAAGAAATGCGGAGGGTGAGGTATGCAGGAAGAGATGTGGAGATTTCATGCCCTCCTGGGCACACCATCCTTCAGGAGGCTCCACATGTTTAGCTCTCCAGAAGCTCTTCAGAAGACTCTATCCGAGATTATGAACCAGAATTAGAAAGTCTTGTAAAGATTAGAGTCCTTCCTTGGGGCAGGTGAAAGAAGGGCAGGAGAAGGCCTGAAAGATTTTGTTTCTTGAGGCCTTCTCTTGAGGCCTGTCGTACCCATATTATAAAGAAAAAAAGATTGCAACAAGAGGTATGGGAGTTGTGAGCCAGGAACTAAGGATGAAAGTCTGCATATATATACCTCACTCTCCAACCAGATAACTATATAATTGGCAGGATCGATGTAAATTATTCACATGTTACTATTTATTAAAATGCATTCACTTGTGTACCTTTTACATGACAGTATTATTATCTGGAGAGCATACAAGTAAGAATAAAGATTTAAATGTTTATTTTCACAGAAATTTAGAATTATTTTCTGTATAAGTGTAATATCAAATATCAATAATTTGTGTTTTAGGATTTTATAGCACACATAAACTTTTTGCTTTATATTATACTATCTTCCTCATTCTCAGCTCCACCTTTGAACTGTGAAATTATGTTAGCAAGTTCTTTTCCTGGGCTTTCCAAAAGAAGTAGAAAGTTTCATATAATCATCTAAAGCACTTATTTAATAAAAGTAGAAACCACATTTTTTGATACTTTAATGCTTGTCTTTGTAATATATATTTCCAAGTAGACAAATATATTATGAATACTTGCTTTTATGTAGAGAGATAGGTTGAAGCCTCAATTTCGTTCATTCAGTATGGCAACATGGCATAAGCTGGGTATTTTTATAACTTAAATTTGTCCAAATAAATATTGTATTCATATGTAAGCATTAACGTCTAAGAGTGATAAAGATGCCTGCCTATTCTCACCCTTTCCCCTTTGTGTTCACAGCACTTTAATTGCCACAGAGGATTCAGAGGAGTTCTGTGTGTGCATAGACATTGACAGCTCTATAATGAAGATATGTTAATAATAAAATGACAAGGCTTTCAGGGCTGTATATATTATGAAAAGGTTAATGAGTAGTGCTACCCACAGCGCCCTGTTTAGCTGACTTTGAAATCTTATTGATGAGAAAACTTTTGAGTTTTTCTTCCCGACAAATACGTTGGCCGATGATTCTTATTAGCTTCACAAGGGAAGAATGCACACATTTATGTCTTTCTTTGTTCATCCAAATCACATTTGTCTGCTAGCACTGCCATAACCAAATACCATAGACAGGGTGGCTTAAACAAGAGAGCTTTATTTTCTTATAGTTTTTGAGGCTAGACATTATGAAATAAAGGTGCCAGCATGGTTAGGTCCTGGTGAGAACTCTGCATTGCAGAAAGTCAACTTTTTTGTTATTTGCTCACATGATTCACATGTGCATGGAAACAGAGAAAGCTCTCTGGTGTCTCTTCTTACAAGGGCACCAGTCTCACCGTGGGGACCCCACCGTCGTGACTCATGTAACTCTAATTACTATCTAAATTACTATCTCCAAATACCACTATGTTGGGAAGTAGAGCTTCAATATATGAACTTATTTAGGGGGCAGGGGTACAAGCATTCAGTCCATAGTGCAAATAATTTTTAAATTGTGGAAATAAGAATTATTATTTCAAAATATTTATATTTTCTAGTGGCTAACCTACTTGTTGTTAGATTTAAAAAGAAAGAAAGAAAGAAAAAAACCTTAGGGGCCAAGGAAAAGCTTCCCCCTTGCTCTCTGAAGGTTTGCTGAAAAAGAGATCAACAGGACAAGTGGCACAGAAATGTGTTAACATGCACACTGGGCAGAAACGCAGAGTGTTTACCCCCATCACCTAATGGGATCTAGAAGTTTATAGACCATTTTGAGGTCACAGGAATAATGGGGTCTTAGAGTGTGGCAAAACAGCCTCTGCTGGGAGGGGGGAAAGTGGAGACCTGACCAGTAAAGGTGGTCTTGTTACATAGCTGAAACTTCACAAGTAGCAGCCCTCAGAGAGAATATGTAGTATACGTCTCTTTCAGACATTTAAAGGTGTCAGACTCTAGATTAATCTTTTCTAGATTAGGACAAGGGAGGTCCTCAGATAAAGCCTAGCTGCATCAATGCAGATTTTCTCAACAGATAGAAATCTTCCCCATAAAAGATTACTTTAAGGGGCTACTTATGTTTGCAGGCTCTCTGAATGGCCATCTCAAAATATGCTAAAGTGTATTTGGGGGTGATATATTCTGTTTTTTTGTTTGTTTGTTTTTCAAAAACTACGGCAGAATTTTTGCTGTTCTTGCTGTATTCTGTTGTATTTTTTCCCCTTATATAAAGGCTGAAAATCAATAATTAATAAAGATAATGTTCTTAAAACAATAATAAAAATAAAAATTTGTATTCTTGGTCACAAGCAACAGAAATAGGCTCTGGCTATTTTAAGCAAAAGTTTTATGCATTGGATGTATATTGAGGGATCACAAATTGATTGTAGGCTGGAACTGCACAAAAATGAAACTATCAGAACACTTATCAACAGACAAGTGTTCCCAGAAAATTTCTAGAATTTCTAACCTCACTAAACATTGTTGCAATTGCCAATATCAACAAATTTAGACTTTATTTTTATTCTTGAATCAAAATTTCTAGTTTCAAACTTTCAGCTGAGAATTTGATTGATTTAGCTTTACCACTTCAAGCTTCTGATTTAGGAGCTAAGTTATTACTGTCCACAATATGGGATTGGAATCTATTGAGAAAGAAGTTGTTTTAAGTCAAATAGCAAAAGTGACAAGTGATCACTATATTTTATTACTTTTGCTGCTCAAAACCAAAAATCTCTCTTCCCATTTTTATATAGCTAACTAATGTAACAATATATCTATCCTTATGAAGATATTATTTTACCTAACAGAAAAGCACACTAAATATTATCCATACTCATCTAGTTCTAATGAGAAGATCTTTGGGTAGCATTCTGAAGATTCATTGTTAAGAAATTAACATGTGGGGGCGGAGCAAGATGGCCGAATAGGAGCAGCTCCAGTCTTCAANCTAAAATAACTATATTTGGGGTTGTAGTTTACACTTGAGGCCCACTGATCACAAAACAAACCAAAAAGATCTCTGCAGTGATAAACTAAAGAATCTTCCCTTCGCTGCCCTAAAATATGGGCCTTAGTGGTGGTATATCAGACACTACTGTACTCCAACTTGGTGGAAGAAATTTTCGGACAAGAGGAATTCATGCAACCTCTGCAAGCAGACTGTGCAGGCAGTCATAATCTTTCCTACTTAGAGGCATGCTGAAGCAAACATGTCATTAAACCTAATTATTCTTTGTAAAGAAATTTATTAGAGCCTGGACTGTATTTGTCCCAGGTCTGCTATTAACATGTGATTTAGGCTAGTTACATAACCTTTCTAAACTTCAGGTTTTTAATCTGTAAATAACATAAATTGGGACAACAGAAACCAAGAATTAGATGATTAAATCTTCTCTTGGGATGACATCTCACATAAGAGGCAGGGCAGTTGAGCAAGGAAAAAGAAGGACCCTTTCTTCTGTGGTCCTGGTTGGGAGTAGGAGAGGCACAGGAAACAGAGAAGTAGGGGCAAAGCTGAGTATGAAACCCACCCAGCATTTCCTGCAGTCAGAGGAGTTACTGATGCTCATATGTGGCAATGCTATTGATGTGCATCGCCTCAAGAAAACTCTTGAGATATATAAAAATAAAAACTGACATTGTAAAATATGGGTGATATGGTAGGAAGAAAACTTCCCATCCTCACAAAGCTTACATTCTAGTTGGAGGAAAGACACCAGATACAGATAAGGAAGCAAACTATATAATATGTCAGATGGTGAGAAATGCTTTAGTACAAAATGTCAGGTAGAGAAAGGGAATAGGGAGATTTGGAAGGATGGAATTGTAATTTTAAATAGAACAATCAGGGAGGAACTCTCTGAGAAAGTGATATTTAAGCAAAAGCCCAACATTATACTACATTATTGTAGTAACTCAAGAGAGAAATGATGATGGCTTGGATCAGTGGTAATGTGAAAGTGGTGAAAAGTGGTCAGATTTTCAAAATATTTTGAAGGTAGACACAACAGAATTTTCTGGAGCCATCTCTAAGGTTTTTGGCCTAAGCAACTGGAAGCATGGAGATTCCATTTGCAGAGATAGGGAAGAAAATTGGAGGAACAGATTTTTTGGGTGAGGTGGGAGTCCATATTAAATTTGAGATGCTGTTTTGGATTTCCAAGCGGAAGTGACTAATGGGCAGTTGATATAGAGGTTCAGGCAGGATGTTCTGATAATGTGGGATTTGTTGGTATATATCACCTCCCATTGGCCCCAATTGGGAATGACTTTTCAACATGAGATTTGGAGGGGTCAAACATCCAAACCATATTAGATATTTAGAGCCACAAGACTGCATGAGATCACCAAGAGAGTGGGTATATAGAGAGAAAACAAGAGGTCCAAGAAGTAAGCCCTTGGGCATTAGAAAAGTGGAGGTAAAGGAAATGATGCAGGAGTAGCCAGTAAGATAAGAGAAGAACCAAGGCAGAGTGGTGGCCCATAAGCCTAGTGAGAAAATAGGTTTTCAGGAGGAGGGAGTGTTTAATTGTGTTAACTGGTATTGAGAAATTAAGTAAGATGGGGACTGAAAATTGACTATTGATTTTGCAATCTAGAAAGCATTGATAACATGACAAAAGTACTGTATTCAAGACATTGCTGTCCTCAAGATTTTATATCCCAATACTAACCAGACAAAAAGAACATATTTCAGCATGTCTAAATGTCGTCATATGGCCCAGTTGAAGTTTGGGCAAAGGTAAGACACATTTTAGTTTAGCTGAACTATAGTAAAACTTGCTTAGACAATCATCTGTGTTTGAAGATCTTCTGCATAAAAGGCTATATTTTCAGAACTCTGACTTGATTTCCTACAGGAACATTGCATTTTGAATCTGCATTTGGAGACCACCTGCTCCAGGCAACTACCGGTAGCTTTCAAAAGTGTACTGTTAGATAAAATAACCCCTTTGAAGAGGTTAACATCTCTGAATACACTGCAGCACTTTCATATGAGATAAAATGCTTAATAAGAAAATTTGGCCCTTGAAGCCCCTGAGGTTTGAAGATATGCCCAGAATCACTCAACCTCAGGGGTAGCGGGGTGCCTGCTGGTCATCCCAGGATGCCTTCAGCATCACTTTGTGGATCCAGATTAAAAGCCAAAACGCAGACTATTTTTTTTTTCTCAGAAGCCTGACTCTTCAGCAATCCTATTCCTCAGAAATCACAAGCAACTAGTCAGCATGTGCGATTTGCTACATGATTTTAGAAACACCTGAAGACATGTATGACTTGGCTGTAGATTTGGAAGGGTGATTCTCATACAAGTGGTTGACATGTTATGAAGAGGGACAACATATACAGATGAAAAACAATTTTGACAAGCTTTAATGATTGATGAAATACAACAAGATGAAATTTAACAAGAATAAGTAAAAGCCACTTCGATCTAAATGTGCCTTATAAGTTTAGAGTAGGAGAAACAGGACTACGTGGCATCATGAGTGACAATGATACAAAGTGATGCAATCACGAAGTGTGGCTGCCAAAAAGTCAATGTTGTATTAAGCTGAAAAACATAAGCACATTTTCTAGAATAAGGGAGGTTGTGGCCCTGTGTCACTGTATCATCAAGGACATACAGACATCACATCTTAGAAGGAATACAAAGAAGCAAATGTATTCCAAAACCTGCAAGCAGCTGATGAAGTGTGGAAAACTATGTCATATGGCAAACATTAGAAGAAACAGGAAGTTTAGCCCGAATAGAAGTGATGGCTTAGATGGCCGAAGATACTTTTCTTCAGATATTAAGTATTCTCAAGTAGCAGGCAAGTTGAGATTTTCATTTGCATGTCTTCCAGAATTGCAACATGGTCAATGAAGGAAAGCTACAGGCAAATCATATTTTATTTCAATATAAGGAAATAACTTTTGGGCAATTTTTGGCAAGACGGAGTGAGTGATCTCTCTATTCCTGAAGGTGTTTAAGCAGAGATTTGAGCGACTACATTTGGCAGGTACAATAGTGTTAAAAATTCCGTCATAGAATGAAGCCTCTTCTATATCTAGGAAACTATAATTCTAAGAGAATAAAATTCTCGAAATCTAGGTATATGGCTGAAGAGAAGAGACATGTAAATTGCTGTTGTAAGTCAAATATTCACCAGAGAGCAAGAGGTAGGTGATGTCATTTATTCTAAGTAGTAATATCTTGAATGCTCCATGTTCTTACAAACAGTCAACACAAGATATGCTGAGAGAACCTTATGGACACTTCTGTAAACTAAGCTTAGTTAAATCCTTTTCAGTACTCTTTCTGTTGATAAATTAGATTATTTTAAAAAGATCAACCTTGAGATATTGGAAATCACTATGTCTTTTGTGTTTAGTCAGCCACCAAAATCTTCTATCCAATCTCCTTGTTCATTACAGCGGGTACCATGGTTGGAAAACATTGAGCTAAATACGAGTGCAAGTCATGAATGGGCTGAAGTTTGCCTTTGTGCTTTTTAGTATGTCTCCTCCCTCTTGAATATACATGTACAGTAGCAGAAAGACTCCATGTTCTCATTACTGCTTAAAAGCATTGTTTGTAGTGGGAGTAAACTCTCCAGGAAACATTCCTTCTAGATAACAGAAAATACAGAATAGTTTAATTTTCTAATGAAGAGGTGATATGAAAAATATAATTTTCCTTAAATTTATACCAAGAATTTTCAGAAAGAAAAGATTTTACAGAACTCTCTCTCTGTAAAGTGATCTTTTGAAGTCAAACATTTTCATGAGGGTTAAACAGTTTCAAATAATGTTGGAGTATAAGGAAACTGGGAGAAGCGGGGGAAGGGTAACCAATTCAGGAACTTAGTTTGAAAAGTTCATGGTTTTCCAAGTTGGATAAAATAAAGAAAACCAGAACCCACTGGACTGGCATCTCTTGAATCTATTTACTAGGACAGTTAACATCACCATGGTCAGTATTAACCTTATGGGTCATTGCATCTGGAAGCCAGTCAAAATGAGTCAGCATCTGTTTGTTATTTTGTATATGTAGTAAAAATATTGCCTTAGGTCAATTAAATTTTTCTTCAAAAAGTGAACATTGCTTCAGCATAATTTCCCTTTTTCTCCTTAAAAAAATCACAAAACAACTTGCCATTCTACTTAAAATATTACGTATAGCTAGTAGATGCCATACTTCATTGTCAAACAGGTCCATGATTTGTAATGAATATTGTGGTCAGGGGGAAACCCTTGAGTAGTTTCTAATAATTCTTAGACATTTGAACATGGAATAGAGTATAGGCTAAGACTGGTTTTAATTTTACTTCATATAAAGCAGAGAAGACTACTTACCAGATGTTGTCCTACTTCAAGTTACTCTAAAATCTTGGGGTAAATTACAGCTGAACTTCAAAGCAGTCTGTTACAATTACATCTCAGACTTTTTCAATGTATGATAATAATAATAAAAAGAAACAGGTACGTATTGATCACTATCAACAGCAATCTCTAGAACAATGTTGGAAGTTAAGGATTTTGAAATACTTTTCAAACTGTGGTTTACTAGAGAAATTCGATCACTTAGTTTATGGCATCTACCAAGTTCTACTATTGTTACTTTCCACATTTTCTTTCTTTTTTTTTCTTAAGACACCTAGTATATTATCTGTCTTCTCCAGGGCAGCCTTGGAAAAGATACCTTTGAATAAAGTTGGTGTTTTATAAAAACACTATGCTTAATTATGATTTTGGAGCAAGTGTGAATTGCATAGAAAGGAGAGCAAGGAAATGAATATTTACCGAGAATTTGCTATGCACAAGATATCATGTTAGTATGTGGCACTGACAAATTTTATGTCTAAGGGTCCTTTTTTCAAAAGAATTATTTCTCTGTCAAATAAGATTTACATACATTTCTGATATGCAACCAATGGTAAAATTGCAAGAGCATTTTGCAAACACAAAGATGAAAACCTCTTTGGAAAGGAGCTATCTGCTTATTTTTTTTTTTTTTACTTCTCTGTATGAGTGAAACTTATGTCCTGTGAATCCACTCAAAATTAATTAATGCACATCACTGCCCTCTTCTTTTCTTTCTCATCAGTGGGCAACCAGCAGCAGAAGTCCTGTGGGGTCATTATGTTTCATAGCAGGCAGAAGCAGTGTGGCTGTTTTTGCTGTTTCTGCTCTGCTCTGAGGCACGGCACTCCCAGCCATAGCAGTCAGCTTTCTCTCACCTCTCAGACAGTTGGGGCCTTTATAGGGCCTGTGGCAGTCACACTGGTAACTCAGCCACAAGTTGATGCAGCGTCCTCTGCTTTGACAAGGTTGGCTTTCACACCAATCCTTTCTCACACAGCCTGCCTTGACATTTAATGATGAGACAGATGAAATGTTCTCCAGGGTAATGTGATTCCAATCAATTTTAATGTCTTGGAGACAGCCTACAAATGAAGGTGTGGATGGTATATTATAGAAGTTAAGTAGAGCGACACCATCGCTGGTTGTCCCCACTGGTAAACCACCCAAAAAGGAGTTCTGAAAAGCACATATTGATGGATCACTTTCAAGTGGAGAAGGAGCTTTCGAGATGCATTTCTCCTTACAGGAGTCGTCGATTAAGGTAAGGGTCACAGCCTCTGCAAATATTACCTCCACGAAATGCCACTCTCCGTCGCTGGTGTTGTGGGAAATGTACAGAAGCACCTTTGGCTGATTGTTGACCTGAATTGATAGGTGAATGTAGCCACTTAGCAGCTCCAGCTTCACAAACACATCCCTGTTGCCTTGGAAAAGTAGAAGAGCCATTGGCTGAACAGTCTGAAACCTGAGGGCTATGTTACAAACTGAGCCCTTGGTTGTCACTGAGCCAGTTTTGACCCACAGGAAACCATCACCCTCAAATGAAAGTGTGGTTACGATTTCACACAGGGACCCGGTGTAGCCAGATGGACACAGGCAGCTGAATCCATGCTGGCCATCTTGGAAGTGAGGGATGCATATTCCATTATTTAGGCATTGCTGATGGGTACAGCCCAGGAGAATATCAGAACAGTCCCTTCCTCCATAAAAAGTTCTAGAAAGGTTATCAAATGGGCAATGGCAAGTATAATTCCCAGGCAAGTTCTCACAAGTACCACCATTTTGGCAAGGGTTTGAAGAACATTCATTGACGTCTTCTTCACAGTGGATTCCTGTTAAATAATAAAAAAGGGTTAAAATTAGATATATTCGCATCAAAAATAGAAGTTTCACATAATTTGCATGTATAATCTTGCAGAAGTGCATGGATAGCTCAGATTTAGAACTGTAATGGAGTAAAATGTAAACACTTATTAAGGGAAAGTAAAATCAATTCTATATTCCACATGTGTCGTGAAGAAAAAAGATGCAGTCATGGCAGGCTTTGTATTCTTCCTCTAGGAATAGATAATCTGCCAAACGCTGTGATTGATTCCAACTATCATTGTCAGATATACATGCAGCACTGAATATCATACAAACCAAAAAGAGAAAACAGATCGCTCTTGGCACTGATGTAAAATACAATTTATTTATTTCGGGACTTTTTTCTCAGACATTGTATATTCTGTCCTTGGCTGTAGATTTCACTCTATTCTACTTGGAAACAGTGATTTTGCCTTATATCTTGCTTATATTTCCCCATAATTCCTAAAACTTTGCCAGAAATATAAATAGTCCAAACAACTCTCACCATGAAGGTTTTCTAAGGTGAATGGAAGTCCCCATTTCCTGCTTCCCTACAATGCTAGTGTAAATCATGATGTCTACTCCATAACAAGCTCCTTTCCTGTTTATTATTTTAACTTCACTTTCTATTTTTGTTTTCTGATTCCAAGTCAAAAAAGATATCTAATTAGGAAATTATTAGAATTCATTTAAAAAAAAGTAACACGAAGAAGTATAACACCTTTTAAAGGGGATGGCTGTTGCTTTTCCAGGGAGATTCAGATGAACAAAGAGTAACAATAAAAACTGACATATGCATAGGATTTTATGATTTCCCCAACATCTTCATTTAAATTATTATATTTGTGCTCACTACAATTTTCTGAGGTTTTCAAAGCAGATATTTTTAGTTCTCTTTCACAGAATAAATTGAGCTGTAGAAAGAGCGAAGTCTAAATTCCAAAGCACTTTTACCATCAGACCCTAAATTAACTAGTTTTGTTTTTGAGATGGAGTCTCGCTCTGTCGCCCAGGCTGGAGTGCAGCAGTGCAATCTTGGCTCACTGCAAGCTCTGCCTCCCAGGTTCACACCATTCTCCTGCCTCAGCCTCCCGAGTAGCTGGGACTACAGGTGCCTGCCACCACGCCTGGCTAATTTTTTTTTTTTTTTTTTTTGTAGAGACAGGGTTTCACCACGTTAGCCAGGATGGTCTCGATTTCCTGACCTCGTAATCCGCTCGCCTCGGCCTCCCGAAGTGCTGGGATTACAGGCGCGAGCCACCACACCTGGCCTAAATTAGGTAAGTTTTAAAAATCCAACCTGGCCATGCTTGGTAGCTCACACCTGTAATCCCAGGAGGCCTAGTCGGGCAGATTGCTTGAGGCCAGGAGTTTCAGATCAGCCTGGCCAACAGGGTGAAATCCTATCTTTACTAAAAATGCAAAAATTTGCCAGGCATGGTGGCGCATGCCTGTAATCCCAGCTACTCTGAAAGCTGAGGCAGGACAATCTCTTGAACTCGGGAGGTGAAGATTGCAGTGAGCCAAGATTACGCCACTGCTCTCCAGCCTGGGTGACAAAGCAAGACTCTTGTCTCAAAAAAAAAAAAACAAAACAAAACAAAAAACCAATCGTACACACTGTTTTTTAATTAATAATTTAGTGTATTCTCATTTATTATTTGTTATTAATATGCATGTCTTATTTTCCCATTTAACTCTATGCCCAAATGCGTGTTTTTAAAAATTTAATCCAAAGATTCCTATATTGATAATGTTGGATCAGAACCCCAGCTATACTGCTTGATCATGAGTAGGTTACACACACTTTCTGTATTTCAGTTTCCTCATCTATGAATGGGATTAATAATAGCATTTACATCACAAGGCTCTTTTAAAGATTAAACAAGTTAAGACACGTAAATATTCATAATATTGTTCGGTATATAACAAGTTCTCAGTAAGTGTTGGCCATTACTAAAAAGTAGTAAGAAAGAATTAACCTCTAATGACAAAATTCAAATAGTACTGTAGTCATTGAGATAGACTATTTAGAAAGTGTGGGCATGTGTAATGCCCTGTAAATTGCATAATTTTATATGAGAGATTTACTTGGACAGCATATTAGTCTAGAATCTCATCAAATTGTGCTTTCCTTGAAGGAAGGAAAATTTCTATTTTATTCACCAATGTATGTCTAAAACATAGCATAGTACCTGGCTTGTATTAGCTATTTAGTAATTAATTTTGGAATGAATGAATTCATTATGACCTTCCTAAAGTGATTAAATATTTTTATAATGCTTTCAATCTGATCCAAAACCAAAGTGCTTTCTTTGTGTAAACTTTTAGATAAATGTATGCAATGTTAATCTTTGACGATCTACTGCCATTTATGATCTACATATCTAGGCACTTGATTGGACTCTATTGTACTTATATTTTACTGTAGTAGGATTATTTTCATACAAGCTTTGTTAATTCAAAAATATTTCAAAGCTCTGTGAAAACAGTGGACATATTATAATCTTACATAGAGCCACCCACAGCACCTGTACAGTGCTAAGGGTATGAATTATTAAATGTTTGATGAATAGAAAGAATAGAACCAAATGGAACTAATCTATTTGTTATACAGTCATCCTGAGAAGCACAGAAAACTGACATAGGAATTACAGGTAAACTACAGTATATTCTAAAGGGGTGTTCCAATATAAGTTTAATATAACTGAATATGAAAAGTTGAAACTTTTGTACCAGAAGATATTTTACTTAAACTTGATTTTCAAAGCATTTTAAGAACAAAAAAAGTAATAACAAGTATTTGAGGGTAAAACTATTGAATAACTTATACAGCATAACAAAAGCAAAACATGATTTTTTCTCCCACCCTATCTTGAAACATATTTAACTGAGGAAGGGTTTCATTGCCTCTAGATAAAAGTCTTCAGCAGACCCCAGGACTTTTCGGCTTACTATTTGATAGTAGTGTCACGATCTCTTAAAAAAAACCACCCACAGCAATTAGAATGGCCAGTCACATATAATGATCAAAAGTCTCAATGCAATTTAGAATAAAATCGTCTTTGCCTGCTAGGCTAACTTCAGGCTGTCTTGAAGTCGAGTATTCGGAAGCCTTCTTCCCTCTTACTATTCTTCCATTGTCTCCACCCTCAGATTTATGTGTTCTGTCCCCTAGAAGACTGAAGTTGGTGGCAAAAAATGGGGGAAGGGGTACAGAAATTATTCACCTGACTGATACAATATGGTTCCATGGTTTCTGAGACTGGGAGGTGTTTAAAGTTGGTATTTGTTATAAGGGGCACTTATGAGTTCTTTGGAGCCCACTCTATTCCTCCAGCTGAGATTCACTCTAGAGTACTGTGAAGGCAGGCAGACATTGCCTCTCCTTTTACTGACAGCTCATATTTGCTCCTCCCTCAACCCCTTTGCTATTGGTTTACTGACGTTTACTCCTGCTTCCTTCTTTATCAACTCTTTTAGTAGGATTCTTTCACCTTCCAACAGAGGCCTATTGAGAAGAACTCTTTTTACACAAACTACCTACTAATGCTCCTACCACGGGTTCCCCATCTGAACCACAGGATTCACGTCCACTTAACCCGCAGTAGGAGGGGAGCGCATTTACTTTCCAACACAGCACAGCAACAATTCTTTCTCTCCCTTTCCTGACGCCTTGGGTTCAGAGTCATCACACTTTTTCATCTTTAGATTCCTTAGGCAGGTGGAGAATCTAGTCTAAGTTGCCCGTTCCTTCCCTTCCACCAACTTTAGATGACACTGGAACACTCCTGGAAGCTATGGTCACTCTGGTTTAGAAAGCAGCATCTAGCCCTCAATTTGAGGGGTAAGGTTCAACTCACAATACAGCAGCAAGCCTCTCCAATGAAATCTCCTTGTAGATCCACTCCTTCAAATTGCCTCTGAAGAATTTTCACATACCCCTGACATAAGTATAAACCTTTTGGCCAGGCAAAGTGGCTCACGCCTGTAATCCCAGAACTCTGGAGGCCGAGGCGGGTGGATCACGAGGTCAGGAGTTTGAGACCAGCCTGACCAATATGGTAAAACCCCATCTCTACTAAAAATACAAAACTTAGCCAGGCATGGTGGCGTGGGCCTGTCATCCCAGCTACTCAGGAGGCTGAGGCAGGAGAATTGCTTGAATCCGGGAGGTGGAGGTTGCAGTAAGCTGAGATTGTGCCACTGTATTCCAGCCTGGGCAATAGAGCAAGACTCTGTCTCAAAATAAATAAATAAATAAATAAGTAAAATAAAAAAAGTATAAATCTTTCAAAAACCTGAAGTCTGTTATCTGTATTTACTTTAACATCCTGTGTTTTTATTTATTTCATAATTCACTGTGGTACCTGACAGCAACCATATCTTGGTCCCTTAGTTGAAATTTCAATTGACCATTTTTCTCAATTTATAGAATAGCTACTCTATGATGTACTCTCAGAGTACTCTCAGAATACAAACTAGAAGACGTAGACCTAGCCTGAATGTACTTACAATATAATGGAAGGACAAAATATATATTTATGGAAATGCATTGTACATAGTAGGTTCCCAGCAGATATCGATAATATATGAGAATCAAACTCAGGCAACATTAGAGCGTATTTAGGAAAGTTTTAGGGAAAGGACTTTGAATGATAGATAATGAAACATCTTTAGATATGAAAGCTTCATATTAAGTCAAATCAATAAATATTGATTATATATCTATCATGTATAAAATATTGTGGATAACATGAAGTTTGAACTAGTCCTTGTCCTCAATGAATTTAATAAAGGAAAAGTAAGACAAATATGTGAAAAATTAAATGATAGCGCAAGTCAAGATAATACTGAAGAGATTTCACTAGACAGTAAACAATAGATTCTAAGTGAATTGTATTGGCAGTAGCTGCTGCAGAGCCTCCAGAGAAAGGTATCTCTTCAGACCTGGCTGAGAAGGTCTTACAGAGATAGAATTTAACATAGGTTTTCAAATATAGATCGAGTTGATAAAGAGGGCCTTGTGGCCAGGCGCAGTGGCTCACACCTGTAATCCCAGCACTTCGGGAGGCCGAGGTGGGCGGATCACAAGGTCAGGAGATGGAGACCATCCTGGCTAACACGGTGAAACCCCGTCTCTACTAAAAATACAAAAAATTAGCCAGGCGTGGTGGCGGGCGCCTGTAGTCCCAGCTACTCGGGAGGCTGAGGCAGGAGAATGGCGTGAACCCGGCGGCAGAGCTTTCACTGAGCCCTGGGCGGCAGAGCGAGACTCCGTCTCAAAATAAAAAAAAAAAAAAGAGGTCCTTGTATGTGTAAATAAGTGAATAAACAAAACACTCATCGATGGGAAAGCTTAACATTTAGAGGTGACAATGAGTTTGGCAATCTGGTAGGCACGTAGGATTTACTAGGAAAATAAACACACAAAGGTTAAATGTAGCCAGAGTGGGAAAGTCTGGGAACTTATGAGGTTTTTAACTGTATTTTTTTATTTTCTGGCAGTGGGGAGTCATATGTAATTGTTGGACAGAAAACCAACATGGTTTCTCATAAAGATCACCTTCACAGGAATATGTAACACAGAGTGAAGTGGGAAGAAACTAAAGACAGGAAGACCAACTAGGCAGCTATTAAAACTATTTAACCATTAGCTTATTAGGGCTTGAAATAGGATGTTTATTTCTTTACAATTTACAGGACACTTTCATTTATCCTTTGTGGGCAAATAAGTGCAGATGGTCATGCTTTCTATACCATTGCCTACTTTATTTTTTCTTATGATTGCTAAAATTTATGCATTTGATCTTTCATAAAATGTCAATAATTAGATTATGTGTTTCTTTTAAATATAAACAGAAAAGCAAGTTTTAAATTTTACCATAATTTTAAAAAGAACAAAATAAGTGGAGAAACCCTGTATTAAGATCAATAGTCAGAAGAACAACAAACAGAATTAGGTATGAAAAGTAGAATGATAAACAGCAGTTTATGCTTTTACTTTACTTAAAATCAATTCTATTGACATGTCCAATGTAAAATAAAGTCTGACATATTTATTTGATGAACCCAGAAAACTAAAAGTGGGAATAAAGATCAAAATGTCTTGTATTGGTTGTTGGAGTAGCTGGGCAAAGAACAAGATCTGCTGTCAATCAAGATAAAAGGATTAGGGGATATTTATGGGACCACTGGGGCCATTCAGTCTTCTTAATTGGGTATTTTAGTTGAATACAAATTGGTTATTTAAAGCCAACTATTTATAGTATGGGATGGATTACTTGAAGCTTATTGTTATTTGCTTATATAAAGTCAATTCATTTAATTAATTAAAAACTGTCACCTTATTTTATTTTCCTAAAATTTTTTTAGTTCGGTATCGGATTCCATGATAATACTGTATTTCAAAAATAATCATGATAGCAAAAATGTCTACCACTTGGCATATCTCATATTTTCTTGAGAATAAATCATATTAATGGATAAAAAGAATGCAGACTTTATATTTAGAATATCATTGGATATGAAGATGATTTTTGTCATAATTCTCACTTTGCTGAAGCCATGTTTAATGAAATATCTAATATGAAGTTATATAATTTACACTAGACATGTATATTCTAGAATATATAAATGACATATATATACTAGGCATATATAAAATACATACACAAATGAGGAAGTTTCATCTTGATCTGTTTTAACTGACTTAGGGTTTAAAAATTTTTAATAAATAGAAATCAAAGAAAAATTTTAATAAATAGAAATCAAAATAGAAATTGTCTAAAACCAAAAACTCAATGCATAAATATATCCACTTTTCCTTTCTCAAAAGTTTGAATTTTCATTCGATAGTAATATCTGTTATAGCATTAAACATTAGTTGCTAAACATCTTAAAAACACTAAGCATGGTGCAAATTAGCATATATAAGAAAAGAGTTGGTTACCTATGAGCATCGCCATTAAAATGTGAAAACCATGTGTTCTGGCTCCAAACATCCTTCTGTTATAAAAGAGATATCCATCCAAACACCTACTAGGTTGACAGAGTGAGTTTCTGATCATTTTGGACCATATCCAGAAGTGTGAGCTTGTTTTCCAATGTCACCTCTTCCTCAGGTAGAGAGTATGGGGACTTGGTTTTGACTCATTTCCCTCCAAGCTGGATCAGTGGGGCTTACAGTAAGACTCATTTGTGCTGCTTACCAGGCAGCCTTGTTATTCTTAGATCCCATCCCTGCTTAGCATATGGTGACTCACCTTTTTAAGTCACACTAGTGAGTGTTCTGATCACAACACTGAACGCTGACATTATTATTATGAAGAAATGAGTTTTGGGGACTCTAACCACAGATAAGCATTTTGGACAACTTCTATTGTGGAAAATTAGGGCCTAATTTTATTTTGCTTTACAGCAATGAAAATGCTGTTTTTGTTTTCGTTTTCTTTTGTTTGTTTTGCTTTTGTATAGTGGTTAAGAAATTAATGGCAACTTCAAACCTATTGAATATCTATGCAAGCGATAGAAAGGAAAGAAAAATTAAGAAAAAAGAGCAAAGGCTTTTATTAATTGAGACTGTGGCAAGAGTTACTTGTGTGGTGCTATCAGACAAATTCCAGCCTCTATGAAAGACCAGTTATGCTCCACTCCTTTAAAATCCAATGGCATTTAATTTTGTACAAGAGAATAATTTGAATATGTGAGGTGTTTGAGATACACTGAGAGTACAAACAAAAAAAGTAATTCTTTTTTGTTTCTTTTTAACATTTTCTTAAAGGGGAACCTGAGGACCTATAGAGGTTTCACATAGGCAGTATAAGCTGAGAGGTCATGAAGGCCCCTAGAAGTACCATACTCCCTAAAATTCTCACCATAAGAGCAATTCCTTTAGGTTGAGACCTTGTCTCTTAGAAGCCTCAGTAAAGGTGAAAATGTTACCTGAGAGGGGCGGTAACTCTATCACAAAATAGTCATTAATGCCTTATCATGGGCAGTATATGCCACGTCAAAAAAAAAAATGCCATATCACTGAGGTCAGATAAGTTGTGATGGAAACCAGTAACAAGGTGGAAAAATGTGTGATGCAAGAGACATTGCAATAGTACACGTCTTCATTCATTTATTATTCATTCATGTTTAAAACTTACTTATCAAGGCCTTAGTTTGACTGCCAGTATGTGAGTGCAGGAGATATGATGGTGAAGAAAAATAGATATAATCCTGATTCTTGAAGCATACAGTTTACTCAAGCTTACAGTAGTGGGGAAGGCTGAGCAGACAATAGCCTTGAGGACTGAAGGAAGAAATGTATCTATTGGGGGCTCGAGGGTAAGGGTGGGATGAGAAGGAGAGGCAACATATTCAGGGTTCTGATCAATGGATCTACTTGGAGAGGCATTTCTAATAGTCCTCAGGGAATCAGAATAATGAAGTAGAATAAACATGGACTAGGAGTCAGACTATGACACTGACTTTTATACTAATCGGAGCTTTGAAACCAGGCTATGAGAACTTGGGTAAATTAGCTGATTTATTTAAGCTGAAATTTCGTATGAAGTAGAAAGAATAAAGCCTATGAAATAATTATTTTTGTGTGAACCAAATGAGATAACTATAAATGCTTGGAGCATACTAGTCATTCAAAGGAGTTTCATCAACTTTTTTTTGTGGACAGTATAAGTGAACTTGGATAAATATTACTTGAATAAAAATATATAAGGCATACTTTTTAAATTTATAGGCAACATGAACCTGTTAAAAATAATGACCTCCCTTAGGCAGAAATGATGGTTACCTCTAGTAGTCGTTCTCCAGCATGTCCCACCCCCATTCCTTACAGAGAGACAGGTGTCCCACCATATAGAATACACATGTCAAATATATTCTTTCACACACTCCTTTACAGCTGGGTCATGGGCATGTGACCCAATCCTGGTCAATAGGACTTGAGGAGTGCTCTGCTAGGGGGAGGATGAAAAAGGCTTTCTTCTCCAATATAACAAAGACATGTACCGTTAGAGGGCTTGGAGGAGGGAGAAGATCAGGAAGAATAACTAATGGGTATAAGGCTTAATATCTGTGTGATGAAATAATCTGTACAATAGCCCCCATGACAGAAGTTTGCCTATGTAGAAAACCTGTACTTGTACCCTTGAACTTAAACTAAAAGTTAAAAAAAGGAAGAAAGAAAATGAGAACTTTAACACAATATATACTTATACACAAACTTTAATAATTTACACGAATACATGTAAATAAGTCTATATATCTAATATATCACAGTGATTTACAAAAGGAAGGGAGAAAAATGAATGGGGGATGGGGAAACAATAGAATAGGATTGGCTGGAACAGAATGGAATAGGTATAAAGCAGGCAAGCCAGGGATCTCATGTCAACTAAAGAAGACAGTTCTCTTAATCTGAAGTAAAGAGTTAACTCTCTTCACTTGAGGTGAAGAAACCACAAAACTGAATAGAAGAGATACAGCTTATTGGGTGAAGACCTATGAGTTTCAATTGATGATAATTTACTGATAATTATTATTAACACTTTTATGATCCACAGCAGCCTATGGTTTACTTTATTCTTTATTACCTCAACTTATTTTTGAAATATGGATCCACGGTGATCTGACTTTCCAAATTTTATGTGACATTGGGGCTGTCATGACAACTGATAGTATCTGGGGCAAAGGATATGAAAATCCCTTTCTAACTCCCAATTTGAACTCAAAATATTTTTTGTTTTAGGAGGCAGAGATAAAATATGGACACTCCAATAAAGAAAGCTAATATGATAGTGATTTTACTTGAAATCATGTCATTAGAGAAATTCTTGGGGAAAACTGGATGTTTAACCAGGAGAAAAGCAGATACCAGGGCCTATCAGAAGGGTCTTCATGTAGCTAAGGTCCATCACATGGAATTTTATGTTTTATTTGTTTCTAACTGTGAAAACTACTACCAATGGTAAGAAGCCTTTGGATAGTTTATTTATGCTCACTGTGCAGAATCTTCTAGTAGTTGATGTTCATCAAGCATAGAACCAGCTCTCTTGGGAGACAGTATGTTTCCTGACATTGAAGCTGTGCAGATTTAGAGAGAATCATCATTCAGCATGGATATTATAATAGAAATTTAAGAAAAGGTATGTTATGTATTTCAATGGCCTCTAACAATTCTCCCAGTCCTAAGATTCTATCATAATTTCTAAGTAAAGAATATGTTGCATGCATAATTTCTAAGTAGATAATTTTTAAGTGGAAAATATGCTGAATGTAAGAGTCGACGTTTTCATAATTTCATAATTTTGTCACAGTTTAAAAAATCTGTAAAAAGGAAAGAGCAGTAACTTTTTTAGAAGGCTACTAATAAGGATTAAATGAGGCAATTGTTCATAGCATATGGTTCCAGGCCATACATAGGTGCTTATCAAATGTTTTGTCTTGCCATAATTCCCCAACTCCATTTTTATTTGCTTAAACACATAGTTAGATGTAATCATATCCACAATTTTTCTCTGTGTTGATTCCCATTAAATTTTACTTTTCTGGCAGTCAATCCCCGTATGTGACCTCAACTATGCAGAACATAATCAAGAACGAAGATATGTTCTAAAAGTTTCTATGTTTAAAACTAGAGATTGCAAAGTTTATTAACTATTTCCTCAGGCCTTAGTCCATCATTCATTATTATTTTAGATACAATTAAAGCAAGCTTGATTATCAAATATTTCAGCTTGCAGTGGAATAGAATCAGCAAAAGAAAAGGATAAGGGAGAACTTTGTGTACATTTTCAGCAGCAGGAAATGACAGCCGAGAACTAGACAATAAATGTGAGTAGACAGAACTAACACTTACTGAGTCTCAGATCTGTGTCAGTCACTGGCGTAAGTGCTTTATTTATGTGGCCATTTAATCATTCTAATAAATGATGAAGGATGTATTGCTACCTTCATTTCATAGATGATGAAACCGAGCCAACTTGTGGTTAGTACTCACTCAGTCTGCCTGACTCCTGAGATAAGACATTTGTTCTCTACAACATGCTGCCTCCAAGGAAAATAATATGATGAGCTGGCATAAAATAATGTTAAAAAGTATAGTACCTTGAAGATATTGAAAATAGGAACAAAATCAAAATCTATAGAACATAGGACAATAAATAATAACATTGTCATCAGTAAGACACAAAATTGTATGCAACTTTTTTAGCCAGAAATGCAAGAAAATGTGTAACATATTTCTGAAATATTTAAATGTGAAATGATTAAAATAAAACATTTTTTCCCCAAAAGAATTATAAAAATATGTTATGCCAAAAGCTCTTTTATATGGGCCATTCTCAACCTTAATGATATCAGAAAAAGTGGTGTTACTATATGGCTAACTTATTTTGTATATTAAGATTGTGTGTGTGTACAGCATAAAGCATGGAATTGTTTCTTCAGTATCCATTCTTTGCTCTACTTTATGATTACACTATTCTAAAGTTCTGATGCAAGAGACACATATACACACTCTCCAGACCTGATATTTGTTCAGAACCATATGGTAGCTCAGATAAAAAAATGCTGAGCCCAGAGGAAGATTTGATTCAGTCTATTGTGTGGAAAGTATTCTGAGATCTTCAAACGAAAGACAAAATAGCTGCAAAAAGCCTTGCATTTCAGTTTCACATTTCACTTGATTTTGCACTTCAAAAGTCATACTTTGAAGCTCAGTGGATATAGGTAAGTGATTTTTAGTTACTTTACGGACTAACAAGGAGAAAGTACAGCAATGCACATGCTCGCTCTTGTTGACTTTACTTTGAAAAGTAATTTCAGAGAAACTCAACCCAGTTCAACCAGAACTATCCTAATTGGCTTTGATCAGTAAATCATCAGAAAGGGCTCTGCTCTTGCTTAGTCCTTTTTTCCCTTGTCTTGTCAAAAGTGAGTGATTAAACACTCAAGTTACAGTGAATTATAAAAACCTGTCTTGTATTGAGTTCGATGTTGCTATTCAAAGAAATGTTGGCTTTCTCTCTGCCATGGTAAGAATTGGCTTTACATTCTTTAGTAGTGCTGTTTGTCATTTTTTACAAATTTATTAATATTTTAATTCTGTACAGCCATGAAAATATCAAAGATCAAGTATATTATTGACCTGGTAAGGCCTGACATTCATGGCCCTCCAAATCTGGCTTTTATTCATCTCCCAGCATTATTTTCCATTGCTTACTACATAAATGGTTGTATTAAGATATATTTTAGTAGAATAAAATTTAAAACACATTCAAAGCTTTCTCTCTCTCTCCAGTTTTTTTCAAAACGCCGACTTTCTTTCAGAGTTCTGCTCAACTGCTACTTTCTCTTCAGTTTTTTCAAAATCCCAACTTTCTTTCAGAGTTCTGCTCATTGCTACTTACCCATATTGAAATGCCTTCTACTTGTAACTCTCATTCATGTTTGTCCTTGAACATCTGAGCTTATCCACATGGAACCCAGCATAGAGTACGATTCTTTTTTTTTTTAAAATATTTGTGATTTACTTTCCTTAACTGTATTGTAAGTCTTACAAGTGTGAATACCTCTTTTTATGTTTACTTCCTAGTATACTGTATTATATAACACAGTACTGCTATAATGTATATATCTTGATGAAATGTGTGAAATGCTGTAATCAAAATGAGCATGTATTCAGTCTTTTCTCCTGCATAAAGAGCCTAATGTACTGGAAGACAACTTTAGTCTTTATTCAATGCAAAGGTAAATCTGGCATTTGCAGATATCTAATGTATCCATGAATGGACATGACGGGTCCGTAAATTATTTGAAAATATATGTAATATTTTGTGGTTTGTTGTTTTGCATTTTTCTGGGGGAAGAATTTATAGTATTGACTCTATAAAATATAATATCATAAGAATCCCTTAGTAGGAGTGGGTGTGGTTAAAATGCAAAATCTTAGGACACATCCCTAGAAATTCTGATTCTGTGAATCAGTATTGGACTCAGATAGCTGCATTTCTTATGAGTATACCAGTTAATTCTGTTAACACTCTTCCTCAGACCTGGTCTAAAATTTCAACAAATTTTCACAGGAATATTTGATCTGGAAAAGCCAAGAAGCTCTGATTGCAGGAAATAAAACACTTTCAGAGACACAAATTTTACCTACCCATGTAAATGTGTTAGTTCAAAGAAGCTGGCTTTGGATTGGCATTTAAACTGTCCCTAACCAATGGCAGTGACTTTTAGAAGAAATAACTTAGTTGATAGCGGTTTCTTGATAAAAGGCAGAAACTACTTCACCAAAATATTTCTTTAAAATTTCTATTTGTCCAAAACCCAAAATCTCTAACCTACTTGGATTATACCATATGCTGCCTATTAACTGAGTAGATTTCATTATGTCTTTCATAGAATAAAAAGAATATCTTAAATATGCAACAAGAAATTTCCCTCCACATTTTATCTTTGCTTTAACCATTTTTCGATTTCATTCTTTCTTAGTACAACCTTAAGATTAAAAAAATACCTGTGGCATATTGTAGTAAACATAGGCTGACTTAACTTCTTAATTACTAGGTTCACATACATTAATTGGCAAGCCTATTTAATAAATATGGAAGAGAGAGGAGGTGTTTGGAGGTCAAATGTCCCAGCAATGGCTCCAGTTAAATATGTGATCCTACAGGAGCCATGTAGCTTCTCTGAGTTTTCACTTTGCCCATGGTGAAATGGGAGTAAGCACCTTTGCACCGCCTACCTCTAGTTGTTGTGAGAACTGGAAAAGGTAATGAATATGTAAATATTTTAGAAAATATAAAGTGCTCTATTTGGCAAAATACAAAGCACTATCCAACTATAGGGTAATATGCTTCTGTAAATGTCTGGAATTTGTCATTTGGTTAAAAAGTAGTAAAAATCCCACTAATTTTAAAGTTAAGTTAATAAAAGAAACACTTGAAATATTAAATTTATGTTAGAGATCCATCCATTTTGTAAATATAAATTCTAACAGCTACTTAATTAAAATATGCTGAATATTGAGCACATTATTAACAATAGCTACTGCTATTGGGTAGGTATGGTGTGCAGGTCACTCTGCTAAGTATTTTACTGTATTATTCATTTCTCACAACCTCACAGTGAGGTAATTAAGCTGAATAAATGGAAACTTTGGCAGCTTATGAAACTTGCCGAAAGTCACAGAATTAGACAGTGGTCGCGCCAGAACTTAAATTTAGATCTGGCAGTGCCCAAATACAAATTAGTTACACTTATATCTATCACAAGTTTAGCTATGTAGAAACAATATAAACAAGTTTGAAACGTGTAAACAACAATAATTGCTTTTTAGCAGGGGCCCATATCCATTCTATAGCATCTATTTAGTAGCTACTGTCAATATCCCATTAAAATGTGTATGAAGACAAGGAAAAGATGAGAGATAACATAATAGTAACAGATAAAATGAAAAGATTACTGTCTGAATTGAAGAAAATGCGTAACTATAAAACAAAAGGTGCTGAATTAAACAAAACCAATGTAAAACAAAGAAAGTAGCAACAGAAATGGTGACTAACCTCATCTGACAAGTTCCACTACTTTTAGGAAAGTACAGAGACATGGTTTTCATATCTCGCAATCTGCAATTAGGCTCAGAGCCCTGGGTCTGCACTAATGAAAGAGTCAGCTGATGGTCACTCAGTTGCTTTACAGAGCTAGTCTGAATACTATTTTCCTTGTCATTCTTATATCCTGTCTTCTCCATGCTTTAAGAAATGACAAGTTGCAGAACAAAACAAGGCAAAAGCAACAGAGGACTATATTTTATTTATCTTACAAGTGACAGAGAAGATATCCACTTAGTTTGAAGTATTTGTAAAACAGGTAAGATCCCAGTACAGTTTAGTATTATTACAACAGGTGGTTACCAACTACCGGAACTTAAACAGGAATTTCTACTATGTATCTGAGGTGGAGCTTTGACTGTTCCTCAAGGTGGTCAGTGAACCTGGCTAATGATACCTCACACATTTATTTTGTTAGTAAACACTAGCTCTAGCTGTGCACTTGCTAAGGAGATGTGGGGAAGAGTGGGGCAGTGGGGGAGAGAGAGAGAGCGCAAGCTAATTCCTTTCAGCATCACATTGTAGTCATGTGTAAGTTAGGATGATTTGGCAGCAAGCAATAGAACACCTAAATGAAGCTTCCCTAAATATTAACATTTATTGACTCATATAAGGAGGAAGTCCAAGAAAAAAAAAGTATCAGCAGGGTTATCTTGAAGACTCAAAAAGATCAAGAACTCAGGTATCTACCACTTCTTCACCTCACTGGTCAAAGTTTCAGCTTTACCTCAAGGACGTTTTTGAAGTTATAGGATGGCTGCAAGTGGCATTCTATCTACCTGCTTCCTCATTCACGTCCCCCTGACAGCTCTACCTAAAGAACAAAAGAGAATTTCCCGAGAAACCATCAGCAAACCTTTACTTATATTCATCTCTAAATGAATCAATGGCAAGAAGTAGGAGGAAAGAGGATTATTCTTTGAAACTGAGAATAAAGTCAGCCTCCCCTAATGTACCTGGCTGCTAGGAAAAGGAGGTTATTAAAGAAACCGCTGTTCTTTTTTATTTTATTTATTTATTTATTTATTTATTTATTTATTTATTTATTTGAGACGGAGCCTCGCTCTGTCGCCCAGGCTGGAGTGTAGTGGTGCGATCGCGGCTCACTGCAAGCTCCGCCTCCCGGGTTCACGCCATTCTCCTGCCTCAGCCTCCCGAGTAGCTGGGACTACAGGCGCCGCCACCATGCCCGGCTAATTTTTTGTATTTTTAGTAGAGACGGGGTTTCACTGTGTTAGCCAGTATGGACCTCGATCTCCTGACCTCGTGATCCGCCCGCCTCGGCCTCCCAAAGTGCTGGAATTACAGGCGTGAGTCACTGCACCCGGCCAGAAACCGCTGTTCTTTTATGAAGAGGTAAAGCAAGAGGGAATGCATGAGGATTGGACAGACACAAGTTGTGTGTTTGAGTATATATACATATACACACGTACATTATGCATTCCTAGTGCTTCACAAAAGAAAGGGAACATAATGCTAAAGAGCTAAAGGAAGAAAGCCCAAAATTTGGTTTATAACAAAACATCAAGAACATTTTAGAAGACTACATTATTTTCATGATAATATGTGTGAAAATTGATTTCTATGGAAATAAAGCAAAAATACACAAAAATGAAAACAATAACTGAAAAGATAACAGGATGGGATTAAGGACTACAGACTGAGAAGAAAAGGATGCTGTGCAAAATAATAATAAACTAAAACTAGCATTGCAATAGTGCTATTAACATCTGCATTGGGGCAGAAAAGTGGAAAACTGGTACTGCAGATAATCAAAGCAGTATGATCTGGTAATTAGTTATACAGATATGTTTAGTTGGTGAGAACTCATTAAACTAAATACTGTGGTTTATGTAATTTTTTGTTTATTGTACTTCAATAAAAATTTTAAAACTACATCTGTGATAAGAGAACAAAACTGGGAAACTATCCCAGAGATAAAGGGACTGGAGAACAGAAATTAGACCTCAAAATTTCAAATGTAACTGAGAGAGAAATCAAAATACCTTGAAGGAGATTAACAATAAAAGACAGCAGACTTATTTTTCTTGTTGAATAAGACAGAAGACAGCATATAAAAATGGATGACTGTCTTTTAGTCAACATTAATTTTAAAAGACATACATCTAAATAATGATGAAATAATTAACTGTGATTGGATAAAGAAAATGTGGTACATATACACCACAGAATACTATGCAGCCATAAAAAAGAACAAGGTAATGTCTTTTGTGAGAACATGGATGGAGCAGGAGGCCATTATCCTTAGCAAACTAATGCAGGAACAGAAAACCAAATACTGCATGTTCTCACTTACAAGTGAGAGCTAAATGATGAGAACCCATGAACACAAAGAAGTGAACAACAGACTCTGAGGACTCCTTGGGGGTGGAGGGTAAGGTGAGAGGAGCAGAAAAAGTAACTAAATAACTATTGAGTACTAGGCTTAGTATCTGCATGACAAAATAATCTGTGCGACAAACTCCTGTGATACGAGTTTAACTATACAACAAACCTGCACATGTACTCCCAATCCTAAAATAAAAGTTAAAAAGAAAACAAACAAAAAGAAGAAAAACAATAATAAAAATTAACTGTGGATACAAGGAAAACATAAAAATATTAATTTATATTAAAATATTTAAAAATACATAAAAATAAACAAATTTAAAAGATACAAATAAATGCCAAAAGAATATCAAAATCATAGAATTAACAGTTAAAAAATTTTGAATATAAAAGACTAAGACCCTGAAATTCTGTGCACAGAGAAACTGTCATTCAAATTTGTAGAAAACAGAAAGACATACTACTTAAGATAAGGGCATAGCCTAAAAATGCTTAAAGATAAGCTTCATGTGACTAAGGGAAAAATTATAATATCATTGGGAAGACTATTAGTTAAATAGCATAAAATAATACATTATCAAATATTAGTGGGCAGATTACTAAAGAACTGGCCATAAACATTAAAACCAGTTCAATGTGAAGGTATGGCTAAATCATTTTGAAAAAGAAGACACAAAATATGACAAATTGTTCAAGTTTATTCTCCAAAAATAAATTTTTAAAATGTAAAAATAATAATTGGATGATAATAATTTGTTCCCAAGCTCATGATTCTGTTAGCAAAGACCATGCTATCATGGAAAAAAAATGAAATTTTATTTAAAACATGCTAAATTATTTGTCTTACATAGTGGGCAATCAAAACAATATGATTTCACTTTGACCTTGATAATTAGAGGAGAATAGATTAAAATATTTAAAAAATGTTTTTAAGTTTAAAAGTAGCCTAATGAAAACAAAATATGGAAATTCCAAAACACTGGGGGAGACCAACATCAATAAAATAATACACAAAAAATACAAAAATTATTTTTAAAACACCAATTCAAAAAATCCCATACTCCACGATAACAGAAAATGAGAAGATAGGAGCAAGGCACTGCATATGGTATAACAATAGCTATATATATATATGCTTAAACTCACCAGTAAAAGGCAAGGACTCAAAAACTGTGTTACAAAGAGAAAGCTTAAAGATATTGTGAGGTAGCAATTTATTAGGATACAAAGTTATGTATAATATAATTTCCATTTCTCTGTGTATGTGTGTGTTGGGGAAGGGAAGGATAGAGAAAAACACAGAGGAAAAGAAGGGAAGGAAGGCAGAATAAATATACTGAAGTATTTTTAGGTGTGAGATTAGAATTTTTAACTTCATTTCTTTTCTATATTTTCCAAATTTTCTACAATGAATATGTTTTACTTCAATTTAGAAAAAGGTAACAGACACATCAAAACAGAAATACAAAAGCTTTTAAGTCTCTAAGAGTCAAAGTAAAAGGAAACTTAAATCAGGACTGGATAGTATCCGAGTGAGAAACCTTGTACATCAAAGTGAGGAGAGGAGTTTCTGTTTATTTTGTTTGCACATTTTATAATTTATTCTGGAAGGAAGAAGCAGGATAGATTTTGTAAGAGTTGCAGAGATTCAAAAGAGATTTAGTTAGGAGTTTAGTATAGTTTCTGTTTTTAAAATGTGTTTTTGTGTATTCCATCATCATCATCATCATCATCAAAAAAAAAAAAAAAAAAGCTCTTTTACTTCTGGTTCTGCTACTCGAGAGGCCGAGGTGGGAGTATTTCTAGAGCCCAGGATGTCGAAGCTGCAGGCTGCAGTGAGCCAAGATTGCGCCACTGAGCCTAGCTATCTTAAAAAAAAAAAAAAAAAAAAAAAAAAAAAAAAAAAAAAAAAA
>NC_037685.1:1569549-1584146 GCF_003255815.1 Theropithecus gelada | reverse complement strand
ATATCACTCTTTTTAAAATTTCAGGAGCAAAACTGATACACAAAATGATGTATTTATACTTCCTGATTTTTGCCAAAATATTCCAAATAATCAATTTTACTATTATCCCAGTTTATTAACATTTAATAAATAACAATTGGCATACTAAGGAGAATTTGTAAGTATTTTGTCAGCCAAATGAATAACAAACAAGGGTAATTAAAATTATTGGTCAACAATTTACAGAAACTTACATGTATGGCTTTAATTGATACTGAGCTATTATTTTCAACTATAGAAAGAAATAGTGCATCTGTCATTTTCTAAAAAAATTGATAACTAATTTTCTCCTAGTCAGCTTTTATTTTTAATTGGGCTACATAGACTATTGGGGATATTTATCTATAGATATAGAACTTTGAATTAATTTTCCACTTAACATTTTTGGCCTCATAAAACAAAGTTCTAGTATAGAGGGATGTTTATGTTAGAAAGTATATTTAATGTCCAAGCTATAAAATAATTAATTTACAATATGTATAATCGCATTGATCTAACTCATCAATAAATAACACTTAGTATCAACAACAGATATTTAACTATTATGTTTATCACCTTATGATTTCAACAACAAAAAAAGAGTTCAAAATTTCTTGGAATTTTAGGTATCACTGAATCACTCCATGAAGTAGGCAGCTTTCGTCCAAGACCCTATGAACAAGACATAGATGACTAATACCATGGATATGCATGCTTCAATCTACATGTTCTTGTTTTAATACTTTCCCCACCCCAGGAAGCTTTTATTTCTGTTTTCTTCTATTTTAGTATCTGAATCACTAATAGTCATAATCACTTATTTAGTATATCAATCAGCTCTCTAACAATACTCTTCTTTGAGCCTCCAGTCTCTTTCGATATGAGTCCAAACTATATCCTCAGTTTTACTTGTGATTTAACTAAAGTACACCATCAAAACAATTCTTGAGAAGTGACACTATTTTTGTAGTGCCACCCACTTTCCTTCCCTGTCATTACTATGCAATGTGCCAGGTGATTTCTGAGCTAAACTCTGTCATCACACTCTATCAAAACAGCTTTTCAGATGGTTAAGGCTACAGAGAGCCAAATGTCTAAGACTATCATAAAACTCCTAAAATAGGAGGTACTTATCTTATTGAAGCATTTCCTGGAGACATTATGTGGTAGGTAGATATAGTATCTTAATCCTTCCTATGTATAATTCTTGTTTAGTGAATTCATATGTTAGAGCTTTCTCATTTATGAAATGAATGGTATACACTTGAAAATGCCTCACTTTATTGAAACTAAAAGATAAGCTCCCATTTAAGCACACCTGTACACTTATTCTTTAAATTCATCTATTGATTATTATGAATATTGAAACATGGAACAATTCTAATTTTTCTGGGTAGTGCTAAAATCATACAATAATATTTGGTGATCCAATAAGAATTTTGTGGGTTTTTTTGTTTTGTTTTGTTTCATTTTTATTTTTGATACATTTTCACCTTTGGAGAATTTATGAAATTAAATGAGTAGTGTTTTCAAACAAACCACTACCAGAGTTTCAAGGTGACATATTTGTCATAAGAAAGAGAGAGAGAGAACAAAGGAATTGGGAAACAGAAATATCAAGCAGTTAAGTGATTGACTAACTTTATTGTATATGGTTCTTTGGACTTTTTAGATTAAAGATGATATTCTTTCTCTTAGCATAATTTTTATATGCTTATCACCTGACTTTAGGCAATGAACTATAAAGTTTGATACAATCTTTCTTTTAGTATTTATACTTATTGCATGTTTCCAATAGTGTGATCATTATGGCCTTATGTGGTGTGTGCAATAACTGTCCCATGAAATGGTTCTACAAAATACTAATTTAAAAATGTCCAGAAGAGCTGACTTTTATAGTGATTGAAACAGCCATCATTGGAAGTTCGGTATACAATCATAACATCTGAAACCATTGTGATATGGTGATTGACCATGTCTATATATAGTGGTGTATTCTTGAAGTCAGACTGGAGAAAGATCAGTAGAGATAAATGAGAAATGTGACCACTTACCTTAATATAAACTCAGTGACGGAGGCTGAGAACTGAGACTGCTTCTGCAAATATAACATAATTATTCACCTCAAAAATTTCTTGCACAGGAAAATAAGATTGCAAATCATTACGCAGTTTTCCTGTTTGATTCTGGAAAATCTTGCCATCAGCTTGTTCAACTGGGCGTGGAACTTTTTCTCAGGTAACACTTTTCCTAGCTAGGCAAACAGCTTGCTTTTCAGCACCACATTTTGCTAATTAGATATGAAATATAACCTTCTCCACCAGCACTAAACAATCTGTTAAAACTTTATCCTAGTTTTAACTAGCTCCTTACCTGAAAAAATTAATTAAACCACTTGAACTCAGATCACTAACTTCTTTGGAAACACAACTGAAATTTTGTGAGGGTGTTATTCACCCTTGGAACTTATTAAACAATAAGTTTAATAAAGTCATCTTTGTTTAACAGTTTTCTAAGTGGTTTCTATGATGGAAGTCAACCAAAATAATTACATTTTGCTCCATATTTGAATATGTGACATCTAAGTATTTGAAATAGTAGTTATAATAGTTCATATTCAATAATATTATCACAAATGACCTAATAATCATTTAGTTTTGGGTTTTAATCGTGGAATGATTATATTTTTGTACTATAATTTAATATGTTACATTTGTTATAAGGATAAACACTTATAAGTGCCAAATTGGAATAGTTATTAATGTACATTGAAGCAAAATGCTGATTTTTATATATATTTGTGTTATGTTTCACTTAAATAGAAAAATATCAGGTGAAGTTTTAGAATTGAAATGCAGACTACCAGTTAATTTATTGTAAACTTTTGTAATGCAATTAAAAGGCTTTTGAAGAAACCTTTTTTGCAAGATAGCAACATGAAAAGATATTCAGGTAACAGTTTAAATAAAATATATCAAGCACACATTCCTATTATATAAAAGCTCTTGAAAGATACATTCTATAGATCCTTTTCCAAAACTATATATATATATGAGTGAAAGAAGACAGTGAGAGATTCAGAGTTGGTTTAACCCTATAGAAAATTCCTCATCACATACTTTATGAAATTTCAGTACATGAGGACATTTAACCTGTACCATCTTTTGATTTTCCATGCATTTATCTGATTTTTTTCAACTTTCTTTTAGGTTCAAGGGGTACATGTGCAGGTTTGTTACATTAATTTGTTGCAAGTCTCTGGAGTTTGTTGTGCAAAAGATTTCATCACACAGGTAGTGAGCATAGTATAGTACCTAATAGGTAATTTTTCAAACCTCATTCTCCTCACAACATGCCCCCTTAAGTAGGCCTTGGTGTCTACTGTTCTGATCTTTGTGAGACTCAATGTGTACTTAATGTTTAGCTCTCACTTATAAATAAGAACATGCATTGTTTGGTTTTCTGTTCCTACATTAATATGCTTAAGATAATGGCCTTCAGCTGCATCTACGTTGCTGCAAAGGACATGATTTTATTTTTTTTATGACTGTGTAGTATTCCATGATGTGTGTGTACCACATTTTCTTTATCCAATCCACCACTGATGGGCATCTTGGTTGATTCTGTGTCTTTGCTCTTATGAATAGTGCTGTGATGAATACATGGGTCTATGTATCTTTTTGGAAGAGCCATTTGCATTCTTTTGGGTATATGCCCAGTAATTTAATTGCTGGGCCTAATGGGTCTCTTTCTGTTTTAACGTCTTTGAGAAATGTTCAAACTGCTTTCCACAGTGGCTGAACTAATTTGCATTTGCACCAACAATGTATAAGCACTTCCTTTTCTCTTCAGCCTTGCCAGTCACTGTGGGTTTTGTATTTTTAATAGTAGCCACTCTGACTGGTGTGAGATAGTATCTCATTGTGGTCTTGATTTGCATTTCTCTAATGATAAGTGATGTTGAGTGTTTTTTCATATGTTTGTTGGCCCCATATATGTCTTCTTTTCAGAAGTGTGTGTTCATGCCCTTGGACCATTTTTAATGGGGGTGTTTGTTTTTTGTTCATTGACTTAAGTTTCTTATAAATTCTGGATATTAGACTTTTGTTAGATTTATAGTTTGCAAATATTTTCTTATATTATGTAGGTTTTCTGTTTATTCTGTTAATAGTTCATTTTGCTGTGCAGAAGCTCTTGAGTTTACTTACCTCCCATTTATCTATTATTTGTTGTTGCAAATATTTTTGGAGATTTTATCATGAAATCTTTGCCAAGGCCTATGCCCAGAGTAATATTCCCTAGGTTTACTTCTAGGGTTTTCACAGTTTTTGATTTTACATTTAAGTTTTTAATCCATTTTGAGTTGATATTTGTCTATGGTGAAAGGAAGGGGTCCAGATTCAATCTTTTGTCTATGGCTAGCTAGTTATTCCAACATCATTTATTGAATAGAGAATTTGTTTCTGGTTGCTTGTTATTGTCAATTTTGTCAGTGATCACATGATTGTAGGGGTGTGTGTGTGTGTGTGTGGCATTCTTTCATTTCCATTTGTCTCTGTGTCTATTTTTGTATCAGTACCATGCTTTTTTCCTGTAGTCTTGTAGTACAGTTTGAAGTTGAGTAGTATGATGAATCTGGCTCTGTTCTTTTTGCTTTTTGCCTTTTGGGATTATGTTGATCATTTAGGATTTCATTTATTTATTTTCTTGTTCCATATGAATTTTAGAATAGTTTCTTTTTTTCTAATTCTGTAAAAATGACATTAGTAGTTTTACAGAAATAGCACTGAATCTGTAAAATGCTTTGGGCAGTATGGTCATTTTAACAATATTGATTCCTCCTATTCATGAACATGGAATGTTTTTCCATTTGTTTCATTTCTGATTTATTTGGGTAGTGTTTTGTAATTTTCATTGTAGAGGTATTTCATCATCCCAGTTAGCTGTATTCCTAGATATTTTATTCTTTTTGTGGTTCTTGTGAATGGGATTGGTTTCTTGATTTGACTCTCAGGTTGAAAATTATTGCTATGCAGAAATGCTACTGATTTTTGTACATTGATTTTGTATCCTGAACACTTACTGAAGTTGTTTATCAGTTCTAAGAGCCTTTGGGCAGACGCTTTCTACGTATAGATTTTAAGTAAACTTACAAGATTTTCTAGGTATAGATATATATTGTCTGACAAAGGAGATAGTTTGACTTATTTTCTCATTTGAATTACTTTTATTTCTTTCTCTTGCCTGATTGCTTTGTCTAGGACTTCCAGTGCTATGTTGAATATGAGTGGTGTGAGTGGGCATCCTTTTATTGTTCCGATTCTCAAGGGGAATGCTGCCAGCTTTTGCCCATTCAATTTATTACTGGCTGTGGATTGTCATAAATGACTGTTATTATTTTGAGGTATGTTCCTTTGATTCCTACATTGTTGAGGGTTTTTAACATGAAGAGATATTCAATATCATCAAAAATCCTTTTTGCATCTATTGAAGTGATCATGTAGTTTTGTTGTTAGCATCGTTTATATGCTCAATCAGAACTTATTGATTTGTATACGCGGAACCAACTTTTCATAACAGGAATAAAGCAAATTTGATCATGGTGAATTACCTTTTGGATGTACTTCTCGATGCTGTCTGATAGTATTTGGTTTAGGATTTGTGCATCTATGTTCATCAGAAATATTGGCCTGATTTTTTTTCTCTGTGCCTCTGCCAGTTTGATATCAGAATGATGCCAGTGTCACAAAGTGGATTAGGGAGTAGTCTTTCTTCCTCAATTTTTTGTAATACCTTCATAGGATTGGTACCAGCTCTTCTTTGTACATCTGCTATAATTCAGCTGTAAAGGTATCTAGTTCAGGTATTTTTCTGGTTGGTAGATTTTTAAATTATTGATCTAATTCTATAATTTGTTATTGTTCTGTTCAGGATTTAAATTTTTTCATTGTTCAGTCCTAAGAGTTTGTATTTTTCCAGGAATCTATGAATTACTTCTAAGTTTGCTAGTTTTGTGTGCATAGAGATTTTCATAATAGTCTCTGATGATGTTTTGTATTTCTATGGGTTTGGTGGTAATGTTCCCTTTGTCATTTCTGATTGTGGTTATTTTGACCTTTAACTTTTTTATTAATCTAGCTAGTCGTGTATCAATCTTGTTTATTCTTTTGAAGAAGCAAGTTTTTGGTCCATTGATCTTTTGTATGGATTTTCACTTCTCAATGTCATTCTTTAAGCCCTGATTTTGATTTTCGTTATTTATTCTGCAAGTTTTGGTGTTAATTTGTTCTTGTTTGTCTAGTTTCTCTAGGTGCAATGTTAGCTTGTTAATTTGAGATCTTCTTACTTCTTTATGTAGGCATTTAGTGCCATGAACTTTTCTCTTAACACTGCATTAACTGTGTTGCAGAGATTCTAGTATGTTGTACCTTTGTTTTCATTTGTCTCAAAAACTTTTGTGATTTCTGACTTAATTTTATTCTTTAATGAATGAGCATCTCTCTCTCTGCTATTTTATTCCCCTTCATTTGGGTAAAGAATGAAATTAAGGGTAAGCCAGTCAGGAACAGATTGTTTAGTTTCCATGTAATCATATGGTTTTGAGTGATGTTTTTGGTATTGATTTCTCATTTTATTGTGTGGTGATCCAACAGTGTGGTTAGTAAGATTTCTGTATTTTGAATTTGTTGAGAATTGCTTTATGGCCAAATGTGTGGTTAAACTTAGAGTATGTGCCATGTGCAGATAAGAATGTATATTCTGTTGTTGGGTGGAATATTGTGTAGATATCTGTTAAGTCCATTTGGTCAAGTGTTGAGTGTAAATTCTGAATATCTTTTTTTTTTTTTTAGTTTTCTGCCACAGTGATCTCTCTAACACTGGGGTGTTGAAATCTCTCATTATTATTGTGTGATTATCTAAATCTCTTCGTTGCTCTCTAAGAACGTGTTTTATGAATCTGGGTGCCCCAATTTTGAGTGCATATATATTTAGGATAGTGAAGTTGTTTTGTTGAATTGAATCCTTTATCATTATGTAATGGGCTTTTTTTTTTTTTTTTTTTTTTTTTTTGTCCTTTTTATTATTGTTGGTGTAAAGTCTTTTGGGTCTGAAATAAGAATAGCAGCTCTTGCTCTTTTTTGTTTTCCATTTGGTTCATAAACCTTTCTCCATCCTTTTTCTTTGAGATTATGGGTGTCATTGCACGTGAGCTGGATCACTTGTGGACAGCATACAGTTGGGCATTGCTTTTTTATCTAACTTGACACTCTGTGCCATTTAAGTGTGGCTGTTTAGCCAGTTAACATTTAAGGTAAATATTGGTTTGTGAGGGTTTGATCCTGTCATAGTGTTGTTAGGTGGTTGTTACGTAGACTTAATTGTACAGTTGCTTTATAGTGTCAGTGGGCTCTGTACTTTAGTGTGTTTCTGTGATGGAAGGTATCAGTCTTTCATTTTCATATTTAGTACCCCCTTAGGGATCTGTTATTAGGCAAAGCTGGTGGTAACAAATTCCCTTAGCATTTGCTTGTTTGAAAGGCTTTGTTTCTCCTTTGCTTATAAAGCTTAGTTTGGCTGAAAATGATTTTTTTGTTGTTGTTTGAAATTCTTTTCTTTAAGGATGTTAAAGATAGGTCCCCAATCTCTTCTGACTTGTAAGGTTTCTGATGAAAGGTCTATAGACTGATGGGGTTCCATGTACAAATTGATCCTGCTCCTTCTCTCTAGCTGCCTTTAATATTTTTTTCTTTAAAATTGACTTTGGAGAATCTGATATGTATATGTATTGGGGATGATGCTATTGTATAGTGTCTCTTAGGGTTTCTTTGAATTTTCTACTTTGCCTGTCAACACCTCTGGTGAGGTTGGGGAAATTTTCATGGACAATATCCTTGTATTAAGTCATTGCAGTATTGCTATAAGAAAATACCTGTGACTGAGTACTTTATAAAGAAAAGATATTTAATTGGCTATTGGTTCTGCAGGTTGTACAAGCATGGTACTGACATCTGTTCGACTTCTCGGTAGGCTTCAAGAAACTTTTATTCAAGGCGATGGAGCAGGAGCACATGGCAAAAGCAGAAGCAAGAGACAGTGTGGCAGAAAGGGAGAGGAACCACACACTTAAACAATGAGATGAGTACTCACTTACTATTGCAAGTATGGCACCAAGCCAATCAAGATGGAAAATTAAAATGCAACAATTCCTGTCTGAGTTCAATGTATTATTATAATTTCCACAGGTGTACCGTGCAATTTCTATTTTATAAGAAACTTAAGGAAGTAGGAGATACTATAGCAGCCTTCAGACTTAGAAATTAAAACTTGTTTTAAAATTTTTCTAATCAAACACATACTGTACCCAAACTTCTATATGAAAAAAACATAAACCTAATGTGATTATCTTAAATTTCTAATGTGATACAACTACAGTTCTCACTCCAGCAATAAAGAGCACAAGCAGATTAGGAACATACTGTAAATATGCAAATAGCAATACAGAGCAACTTAAAACCAAATGTACAAAACAAACAAACAAAATTAATCCAAACGGAGGCTATTAATGTATAAAGACCATGAAGAGTGAGAATGTAAAAGTGCATAAGGAGCTGAGATTCAATTATTTGAAATTCTTGCAATAAAGAGGTTTTTTTAATGGAGATGAAACACAATTTAATATTATAATTCAGAAAACAAAGTAAAAAATCCTGAGTGAGGAATGAAAATAATTTATCACGTACTACATAGAAAATATAATAAACATAATTATTTAAAATACTAGCCATAACAAAACCACAGATGTGTATCAAAGACTTCTATCACTTTATCTACAAATAGGAAGAGACGAGTATGTAGTTTGTAGATTTCCCTTCAGAACTGACAAATATTGAGTGAGATCCTCAGAGATTTCACCAGAGGAAAAATTATATTCCAAACCAAATGTCATCCACACATTATAACATCAATAAAATATGGTTAGAAGCTCAAGAATTTAGAAGGCATCACGCATCTGCACATATTAATAAATATTTCTTTTTTGAACCAGACAAATGATAAATCAAAATGCGGTCTTAAAAAAGCAGACCCGTGGTAACAAACAACTGACTGAATATATTTCAAATATTAAATACATAATTAAATCTAAATAACTATAGAAATGCAGAACATATAGCCCCTGAATCCGTGAATCTTACTCTTAGGTATTTACTAAAGAAAAATGAACATCTATAGTCACACAAAAATCTGTAAGTAAATTTTTACAGCAGTTTTATTTTTAATGATCCCAAATTGGAAGCAATCTATTACTCAACCAGTACATGGATAAGCCAATGGTTGTGTATCCATAAAATCTATTCAACAATAAACACAAACTACTGAATTATGCAATACATATGAATCTCCAAGCACAGTAGGAGTTTGAAATGCTAGATAAAAAATCAATGTATTTGTTACATTTCGAGAAAGGGAAAAGGATAAGAAAAGAATACAAATCTGTGCTTGCTATGAGAAACTGCTTTGTGTTCTGTTAATTCATCTCACAGAGTTACACCTTTCCCCTCAAGAAGCCGTTCATTAAGACTGTTCTTGTGGAATTTGCAGAGTGATATTTGGAAGCACATAGAGGGCTATGGTGAAAAAGGAAATATTCTAAGAAAAAAAGTGAAAAGAAGCTTTCTGAGAAACCGCTTTGTTTTCTGTTAATTCCTCTCACAGAGTTACAGCTTTCCCCTCAAGAAGCCGTTCACTAGCACTGTTCTTGTGGAATTTGCAAAGTTATATTTGGAAGCCCATAGAGGGCTATGGTGAAAAAGGAAATATCTTCAGTTAAAAACTGGAAAGAAGCTTTCTGAGAAACTGCTTTGTGTTCTGTTAATTCATCTCACAGAGTTACAGCTTTCCCCTCAAGAAACCTTTCACTAAGACTCTTCTTGTGGAATTTGCAAAGTGATATTTGGAAGCCCATAGAGAGCTATGGGGAAAAAGGATATATCTTCAGTTAAAAACTGAAAAGAAGCTTTCTGAGAAACTGCTTTGTGATATGTGACTTCCACTCACTGAGTTACAGCTGGTTTTCATAGAGCTGTTTGCTAGCCTTATTTCTGTGGAATCTGAGGACTGTTATTTTGGATCCCTTTGAAGACTATAGAGCCAAAGGAAATATCCGCCACTAAAACTGAGAAAGAAGCTTTCTGAGAAAGTTCTTTGTGATCTGTGAATTCAACTCACAGAGTTATAGCTTTCCCCTCAAGAAGCTTTTCGCTAAGAATGCTCTTGTGGACTTTGCAAAGTGATATTTGGAAACCCATAGAGGGCTATGGTGAAAAAGGAAATACCTTCAGTTGAAAACTGGAAAGAAGCTTTCTGAGAAACTGCTTTGTTTTCTGTGAATTCATCTCACAGAGTTACAGCTTTCCCCTCAAGAAGCCTTTCGCTAAGACTGTTCTTGTGGAATTTGCAAAGTGATATTTGGAAGCCCATAGAGGGCTATGGTGAAAAGGAAATATCTTGAGATGAAAACAGGAAAGAAGCTTTCTGAGAAACTGCTTAGTGTTCTTTTAATTCATCTAGCAGAGTTACAGCTTTCCCCTCAAGAAGCCTTTCGCTAACACTGTTCTTGTGGAATTAGCAAAGTGATATTTGGAAGCCCATAGAGGTTTATGGTGAAAAAGGAAATATCCTAAGATAAAAACCGGAAAGAAAACTTCTGAGAAACTGCTTTATGTTGTGTTAATTCATTTCACAGAGTTACAGCTCTCCCCCAAGAAGCCTTTTGCTAAGACTGATCTTGTGGAATTTGCAAAATGATATTTGGAAGCCCAGAGAGGGCTATGGTGAAAAAGGAAATATCTTCAGTTAAAAACTGGAAAGAAGCTTTCTGAGAAACTGCTTTGTGTTCTTTTAATTGATCTCACAGAGTTACAGCTTTCCCCTCAAGAAGCCTTTCGCTAACACTGTTCTTGTGCACTTTACAAAGTGATATTTGGAAGTCCATAGAGGGCTATGGGGAAAAAGGATATATTTTCAGTTAAAAACTGAAAAGAAGCTTTCTGAGGAACTGCTTTGTGATATGTGACTTCCACTCACTGAGTTACAGCTGTATTTCGTACAGCGGGTTGCTAGCCTTATTTCTGTGGAATCTGAGAACTGTTATTTCGGATTCCATTGAAACTATAGGGAAATAGGAAATATACGCCGCTAAAAGTGAGAAAGAAGCTTTCTGAGAAACTTCTTTGTGATCTGTGAATTCTTTTCAGAGTTACAGCTTTCCCCTCAAGAAGCCTTTTGCTAAGTCTGTTCTCCTGCAATTTGAAAAGTGATATTTAGAAGCCCTTCGGGGGCTATGGTGGAAAAGGAAATGTCCTCAGATAAAAACTGGAAAGAAGCTTTCTGAGAAACTCCTTTGTGTTCTGTTTATTCATCTCACAGAGTTACAGCTTTCCCCTCAAGAAGCCTTTCGCTAAGAGAGTTCTTGTGGAATTTTCAAAGTGATATTTGGAAGCCCATAGAGGGCTATGGTGAAAAAGGAAATATCCTCAGAGAAAAACTGGAAAGAAGCTTTCTGAGAAACTGCTTTGGGATGTGTGACTTCCACTCACAGAGTTATATCTGTATTTCGTGGATCTCTTTGCTAGCCTTATTTCTGTGGAATCTGAGAACAGATATTTCGGATCCCTTTGAAGACTATAGGGCCAAAGGAAATATCCTCCGATAACAAAGAGAAAGAAGCTTTCTGAGAAACTTCTTTGTGTTCTGTGAAATCATCTCACAGAGTTACAGCTTTCCCCTCAAAAAGCCTTTCGCTAAGATTGTTCTTGCGGAATTTGCAAAGTGATATTTGGAAGCCCATAGAGGGCTACGGAGAAAAAGAAAATATCCTATAATAAAAACTGAAAAGAAGCTTTCTGAGAAACTGCTTTGTATTCTGTTAATTCATCTCACAGAGTTACATTTTTCCCCTCAAGAGGCAGTTCACTAAGACTGTTCTTGTGGAAATTGCAAAGTGATATTTGGAAGCCCTTAGAGGGCTATGGTGAAAAGGAAATATCTTCATATAAAAACCGAAAAGAAGCTTTCTGAGAAACTGATTTGTGTTCTCTTAATTCATTTCAGAATGTTACAGTTTTCCCCTCAAGAAGCCTTTCGCTAAGACTGTTTTTGTGGAATTTGCACAGTGATGTTTGAAAGCCCTTAGAGGGCTATGGTGAAAAAGGAAGTGTCCACAGATGAAAACTGAAAGAAGCTTTCTGAGAGACTGTTTTGTGTAATGTTAATTCATCTCACAGAGTTAGAGCTTTCCCCTCAGGAGGCCGTTCACTAAGACTGTTCTTGTGGAATTTGCAAAGTGATATTAGGAAGCCCTTAGAGGGCTATGGTGAAAAAGAAAATATCTTCAGATAAAAACTGGAAAGAATCTTTCTGACAAACTGCTTTGTGTTCTGCTAATTCATCTCCAGCGTTACCGCTTTCCTCGCAAGCAGCTTTTCGCTAAGACTGTTCTTATGGAATTTGCAAAGTGATTTTTGGAAGCCCATAGAGGGCTAAGGTGAAAAAGGAAATATCTTCAGTTAAAAACTGGAAAAAAGATTTCTATGAAACTGCTTTGCATTCTGTTAATTCATCTCGCAGAGTTACAGCTTTCCCCTCAAAAAGCCTTTCGCTAAGATTGTTCTTGTGGAATTTGCAAAGTGATATTTGGAAGCCCATAGAGGGCTATGGAGAAAAAGAAAATATCCTATAATAAAAACTGAAAAGAAGCTTTCTGAGAAACTGCTTTGTATTCTGTTAATTCATCTCACAGAGTTACATCTTTCCCCTCAAGAGGCCGTTCACTAAGACTGTTCTTGTGGAAATTGCAAAGCGATATTTGGAAGCCCTTAGAGGGCTATGGTGAAAAGGAAATATCTTCATATAAAAACCGAAAAGAAGCTTTGTGAGAAACTGATTTGTGTTCTCTTAATTCATTTCAGAATGTTACAGTTTTCCCCTCAAGAAGCCTTTCGCTAAGACTGTTCTTGTGGAATTAGCAAAGTGATATTTGGAAGCCCATAGAGGGCTATGGTGCAAAGGCAATATCTTCAGATAAAAACCGGAAAGAAGCTTTCTGAGAAACTGCTTTGTGTTCTGTTAATTCATCTCACAGAGTTACATTTTTCCCCTCAAGAGGCAGTTCACTAAGACTGTTCTTGTGGAAATTGCAAAGTGATATTTGGAAGCCCTTAGAGGGCTATGGTGAAAAGGAAATATCTTCATATAAAAACCGAAAAGAAGCTTTCTGAGAAACTGATTTGTGTTCTCTTAATTCATTTCAGAATGTTACAGTTTTCCCCTCAAGAAGCCTTTCGCTAAGACTGTTTTTGTGGAATTTGCAGAGTGATGTTTGGAAGCCCTTAGAGGGCTATGGTGAAAAAGGAAGTGTCCTCAGATGAAAACTGAAAGAAGCTTTCTGAGAAACTACTTTGTGTAATGTTAATTCATCTCACAGAGTTACAGCTTTCCCCTCAAGAGGCCGTTCACTAAGACTGTTCTTGTGGAATTTGCAAAGTGATATTTGGAAGCCGTAGAGGGCTATGGTGAAAAAGGAAATATTTTCAGTTGAAAACAGGAAAGAAGCTTTCTGAGAAACTGCTTTGTTTTCTGTTAATTCATCTCACAGAGTTACAGCTTTCCGCTCTAGAAGCCTTTCGCGAAGACTGTTCTTGTGGAATTTGCAAAGTGTTATTTGGAAGCCCTTAGTGGGCTATGGTGGAAAAGGATATATCTTCAGTTAAAAACTGGAAAGAAGCTTTCTGAGAAACTGCTTTGTGATATGTGACATCCACTCACTGAGGTACACCTGTATTTCTTAGAGGTGTTTGCTACCCTATTTCTGTGGAATCTGAGAACTGTTATTTCAGATCCCTTTGAAGATTCTAGGGCAAAAGGCAATATCCGTCGCTAAAAGTGATAAAGAAGCTTTCTGAGAAACTGCTTTGTGTTTTTTTAATTCATCTCACAGAGTTACAGCTTTCCCCTCTAGAAGTCTTTCGCTAAGACTGTTCTTTTGGAATTTGCAAAGTGATATTTGGAAGCCCATAGAGGGCTACGGTGAAAAAGTAAATGTCCTCAGATAAAAACCGGAAAGAAGCTTTCTGAGAAACTGCTTTGTGTTCTGTTAATTCATCTCACAGCGTTACATCTTTCTCCTCAAGAAGCCGTTCACTAAGACTGTTCTTGTGGAATTTGCAAAGTGATATTTGGAAGCCCATAGCGGGCTATTGTAAAAACGGAAATATCTCCAGTTAAAAACTGGAAAGACGGTTTCTGTGAAACTGCTTTGTGTTCTGTTAATTCATCTCACAGAGTTACAACTTTCCCCTCCAGAAGCCTTTCGCTAAGACTGTTCTTGTGGAATTTTAAAAGAGATGTTTGGAAGCCCATAGTGTTCTACGGTGAAAAAGGATATATCTTCAGTTAAAACCTGAATAGAAGCTTTCTGAGGAACTGCTTTGTGATATGTCACTTCCACTCACTGAGGTACAGCTGTGTTTCGTAGAGCTGTTTGCTAGCCTTATTTTTGTGGAATCTGAGAACTGTTATTT
>NC_037685.1:1498769-1541266 GCF_003255815.1 Theropithecus gelada | reverse complement strand
TGGAATTTGCAAAGTGATATTTGGAAGCCCGTAGAGGGCTATGGTGAAAAAGGAAATATCTTCAGTTAAAAACTGGAAAGAAGCTTTCTGAGAAACTGCTTTGTGTTTTGTTAATTCATCTCACAGAGTTACAGCCTTCCCCTCTAGAAGCCTTTCGCTAAGACTGTTCTTTTGGAATTTGCAAAGTGATATTTGGAAGCCCATAGATGGCTTGGGTGAAAAAGTAAATGTCCTCAGATAAAAACCGGAAAGAAGCTTTCTGAGAAACTGCTTTGTGTTCTGTTAATTCATCTCACAGATTTACATCTTTCTCCTCAAGGAGCCATTCACTAAGACTGTTCTTGTGGAATTTTCAAAGTGATATTTGGAAGCCCATAGAGGGCTATGGTGGAAAAGGAATTATCTTCAGTTAAAACTGGAAAGAAGCTTTCTGAGAAACTGCTTTGTGTTCTTTAACTTCATCTCACAGAGTTACAGCTTTCCCCTCAAGAAGCCGTTCGCTAAGACTGTTCTTGTGGAATTTGCAAACTAATATTTGGAAGCCCATAGAGGGCTATGGTGAAATGGAAATATCTTCAGATAAAAACTGGAAAGAAGCTTTCTGAGAAACTTCTTTGTGTTCTGTTAATTCATCTGACAGAGTTACAGTTTTCCGCTCAAGAAGCCGTTCCCTAAAACTGTTCTTGTGGAATTTGCAAAGTGATATTTGGAAGCCCATAGAGGGCTATTTTGAAAACGGAAATATCTCCAGTTAAAAATTGGAAAGAAGGTTTCTGTGAAACTGTTTTGTGTTCTGTTAATTCATCTCACAGAGTTACAACTTTCCGTTTCAGAAGCCTTTCGTTAAGACTGTTCTTTTGGAATTTTCAAAGTGATATTAGGAAGCCCATAGAGGGCTACGGTGAAAAAGAATGTATCTACAGTTAAAACCTGAATAGAAGCTTTCTGAGGAACTGCTTTGTGAAATGGCACTTCCACTCACTAAGGTACAGCTGTATATGGTAGAGCTGTTTGCTAGCCTTATTTCTGTGGAATCTGAGAACTGTTATTTCGGATCCTTTGAAGACTATACGGCAATAAGAAATATCCGCCGCTAAAAGTGAGAAAGAAGCTTTCTGAGAAACTTCTTTGTGATCTGTGAATTTATCTCACAGAGTTACAGCTTTCCCCTGAGGAAGCCTTTCGCTAAGGCTATCCTTGTGGAATTTGCAAAGTGATATTTGGAAGCCCATAGAGGGCTAGGTGAAAAGGAAATATCTTCAGATAAAAACTGGAAAGAAGCTTTCTGAGAACCTGCTTTGTGTTCTATTAATTCATCTCACAGTGTTACAGCTTCCCTCTCAAGTAGCCTTTCCCTAAGACTGTTCTTTTGGAATTTGAAAAGTGATATTTGGACGCCCATAGAGGGATATGGGGAAAAAGGATATATCTTCTGTTAGAAACTGAAAAGAAGTTTTCAGAGAAACTGCTTTGTGATATGTGACTTCCACTCACTGAGTTACAGCTGTATTTCGTAGACCTGTTTGCTAGCCTTATTTCTGTGGAATCTGAGAACTGTTATTTCTTATCCCTTTGAAGACTATAGGGCTAAAGGAAATATCCACCGCTAAAAGTAAGAAAGAAGCTTTCTGAGAAACTTCTTTGTTTTCTGTTAATTCATCTCACAGAGTTACAGCTTTCCCCTCAAGAAGCCTTTCGCTAAGACTGTTCTTGTGGAATTTTCAAAGTGATATTTGGAAGCCCATAGAGGGCTATGGTGAAAAAGGAAATATCCTAAGATAACAACTGAAATGAAGCTTTCTGAGAAAGTGCTTTGTGTTTTGTTAATTCATCTCACAGAATTACAGCTTTCCTCTCAAGAAACCGTTCACTAAGACTGTTCTTGTGAAACTTGCAAAGTGATATTTGGAAGGGCATAGAGGTCTATGATGAAAAAGGAAATATCTTCAGTTAAAAACTGGAAAGAAGCTTTCTGAGAAACTGCTTTGTGTTTTGTTAATTCATCTCACAGAGTTACAGCTTTCCCCTCTAGAAGCCTTTCGCTGAGACTATCCTTGTGGAATTTGCAAAGTGATATTTAGAAGCCCATAGAAGGCTATGGTGCAAAGGCAATATCTTCGGATAAAAACTGGAAAGAAGCTTTCTGAGAAACTGCTTTGTGTTCTGTTAATTCATCTCACAGCGTTACATCTTTCACCTCAAGAAGCCGTTCACTTGAGACTGTTCTTGTGGAATTTGCAAAGTGATATTTGGAAGGGCATAGAGGGCTATGATGAAAAAGGAAATATCTTCAGTTAAAAATTGGAAAGAAGCTTTCTGAGAAACTGCTTTGTGTTTTGTTAATTCATCTCACAGAGTTACAGCTTTCCCCTCTAGAAGCCTTTCGCTGAGACTATCCTTGTGGAATTTGCAAAGTGATATTTGGAAGCCCATAGAGGGCTATGGTGCAAAGGCAATATCTTCAGATAAAAACTGGAAAGAAGCTTTCTGAGAAACTGCTTTGTGATATGTGACTTCCACTCACTGAGTTACAGCTGCATTTCGTAGAGCTGTTTGCTAGCCTTATTTCTGTGGAATCTGAGAACTGTTATTTCGGATTCCTTTGAAGACTATAGGGCCAAAGGAAATATCCGCCGCTACAAGTAAGAAAGAAGCTTTCTGAGAAACTTCTTTGTGATCTGTGAATTCATCTCACAGAGTTAAAGCTTTCCTCTCAAGAAGCCTTTCGCTAAGACTGTTCTTGTGGAATTTGCAAAGTGATATTTCGAAGCCCATAGAGGACTATGGTGAAAAGGAAATATCTTCAGATAAAAACTGGAAAGAAGCTTTCTGAGAAACTGCTTTGTTTTCTGTTAATTCATCTCACAGAGTTACAGCTTTCCCCTCAAGAAGCCTTTCGCTAAGACTGTTCTTGTGGAATTTTCAAAGTGATATTTGGAAGCCCATAGAGGGCTATGGTGAAAAAGGAAATATCCTAAGATAAAAACTGAAAAGAAGCTTTCTGAGAAAGTGATTGGTGTTGTGTTAATTCATCTCAGAGAATTACAGCTTTCCTCTCAAGAAGCCGTTCACTAAGACTGTTCTTGTGAAACTTGCAAAGTGATAATTGGAAGGGCATAGAGGGCTATGGTGAAAAAGGAAATATCTTCAGTTAAAAACAGGAAAGAATCTTTCGGAGAAACTGCTTTGTGTTTTGTTAATTCATCTCACAGAGTTACAGCTATCCCCTCTAGAAACCTTTCGCTAAGACTATCCTTGAGGAATTTGCAATGTGATATTTGGAAGCCCATAGAGGGCTATGGTGCAAAGGCAATATCTTCAGATAAAAACTGGAAAGAAGCTTTCTGAGAAACTGCTTTGTGTTCTCTTAATTCATCTCAAAGAGTTACAGCTTTCCCCTCAAAAAGCCTCTCACTAAGACTGTTCTTCTGGAATTTGTAAAGTGATGTTTGGAAGCCCCGAGAAGGCTTGGTGAAAAAGGAAATATCCTAAGATAACAACTGAAAAGAGGCTTTCTGAGAAAGTGCTTAGTGTTTTGTTTATTCATCTCACAGAATTACAGCTTTCCTCTCAAGAATCCGTGCACTAAGACTGTTCTTGTGAAACTTGCAAAGTGATAATTGGAAGGGCATAGAGGGCTATGGTGAAAAAGGAAATATCTTCAGTTAAAAACAGGAAAGAAGCTTTCTGAGAAACTGCTTTGTGTTTTGTTAATTCATCTCACAGAGTTAGATCTTTCCCCTCTGAAGCCTTTCGCTAAGAGTATCCTTGTGGAATTTGCAAAGTGATATTTGGAAGCCCATAGAGGGCTATGGTGCAAAGGCAATATCTTCAGATAAAAACCGGAAAGAAGCTTTCTGAGAAACTGCTTTGTGTTCTGTTAATTCATCTCACAGCGTTACATCCTTCTCCTCAACAAGCCGTTCACTAAGACTGTTCTTGTGGAATTTGCAAAGTGATATTTGGAAGCCCTTGGAGGGCTATGGTGAAAAAGGAAATAGCCTCAGATGAAAACTGGAAAGAAGCTTTCTGAGAAACTGCTTAGTGTTCTGTTAATTCATCTCACAGAGTTACAGCTTTCCCCTCATGAAGCCGTTCGCTGAGCCTGTTCTTGTGGAATTTGCGAAGAGATATTAGGAAGCCCATAGAGGGCTATGGTGAAAAACAAACCATCCTCAGAGAAAAACTGGAAAGAAGCTTTCAGAGAACCTGCCTTGTGATGTGTGACTTCCCCTCACATAGTTACATCTGTATTTCGTGGATGTGTTTCTTATCCTTATTTCTGTGGAATCTGAGAACTGATATTTCGGATGCCTTTGAAGAGTATAGGGCCAAAAGAAATATCCTCCGATTACAAAGAGAAGGAAGCTTTCCGAGAAACTTCTTTGTGTTCTGTGAAATCATCTCACAGAATTACAGCTTTCCCCTCAAGAAGCGTTTCACTAAGGCTGTTCTTGTGGGATTTGCAAAGTGATATATGGAAGCCCATGGAGGGCTATGGTGAAAAAGGAAATATCCTCAGATGAAAACTGGAAAAAGGCTTTCTGACAAACTGCTTAGTGTTCTGTTAATTCATCTCACAGAGTTACAGCTTTCCCCTCAAGAAGCCTTTCTCTAAGCCTGTTCTTGTGGAATATTCCGAGTGATACTTGGTAGCCCATAGAGGGCTATGGTAAAAAGAAAATATCCTCAGAAAACAACTGGAAAGAATCTTTCAGAGAAACTGCTTTGTGATGTGGGACTTCCACACACAGAGTTTCACCTGTATTTCATGGATCTGTTTGCTAGCATTATTTCTGTGGAATCTGGGAACTAATATTTCGGATCCCTTTGAAGACTATAGAGGCAAAAGAAATATCCTCTGATAACAAAGAGAAAGAACCTTTCTGGAAACTTCTTTGTGTTCTGTGAAATCATCTTACGGAGTTACAGCATTCCCCTAAAGAATCCTTTCGGTAAGACTATTTTTGTGGAATTTGCAAAGTGACATTTGGAAGCCCATGGAGGGCTATGGTGAAAAAGGAAATATCCTCAGATGAAAACTGGAAAGAAGCTTTCTGTGAAACTGCTTAGTGTTCTGTTAATTCATCTCACAGAGTTACACCGTTCCCCTCAAGGAGCCGTTCGGTAAACCTGTTCTTGTTGAATTTGCAATGTGATATTTGGAAGCCCATAGAGGGCTATGGTGAAAAAGAAATTATCCTCAGAGATAAACTGGAAAGAGGTTTTCTGAAAAACTGCTCTGTGGTGTGTGACTTCCACTCACAGAGTTAGAGCTGTATTTCGTGGGTATGTTTCCTAGCCTTATTTCTGCGAAATGCTAGAACTGATATTTCAATCCCTTTGTAGTCTATAGGGAAAAGTAATATCCTCCGATTACAAAGAGAAAGAAGCTTTCTGCGAACCTTCTTTGTGTTCTGTGAAATCATCTCACAGATTTACAGCTTTCCCCTCAAGAAGCCTTTCCTTAAGACTGTTCTTGTGGAATTTGCAAAGTGATATATGGAAGCCCACGGATGGCTATGGGGAAAAAGGAAATATCATCTGTTAAAAACTGGAAAGATGCTCTCTGACAAACTGCTTAGTGTTCTGTTAATTCATCTCACAGAGTCACAGCTTTCCCCTGAAGAAGACGCTCGCTTAGCCTGTTCTTGTGGAATTTGCAAAGTGATGTTTGGAAGCCCTTAGAGGGCTATGGTGAAAAACAAAATATCCTCAGGGAAAAACTGGAAAGAAGCTTTCTGAGAAACTGCTTTGTGATGTGTGACTTCCACTCACAGAGTTACATCTGTATTTCGTGGAGCTATTTGCTAGCCTTATTTCTTTGGAATCTGAGAACTGATATTTCGGATCCCATTGAAAACTAAACGGCCAAAGGAAATACCCTCTGATAACAAAGACAAAGAAGCGTTCTGAGTAACTTCTTTGTGTTCTGTGAAATCATCTCACAGAGTTACAGATTTCCCTTCAGGAAGCCTTTCGCTAAGACTGTTCTTGTGGAATTTGCAAAGTGATATTTGGAAGCCCATGGAGGGCTATGGTGAAAAAGGAAATATCCTCAGAGAAAAACTGGGAAGAAGCTTTCTGAGAAACTACTTTATGATGTGTGACTTACACTCACAGAGATACAGCTGTATTTCGTGGATCCTTTTCCTAGCCTTATTTCTGTGGAATCTGAGAACTGATATTTCGGATCTCTTTGAAGTCTATAGGGCCAAAGGAACTGTCCTCCGGTAACAAAGAGAAAGAACCTTTCTGGAAACTTTTGGTGTTCTGTGATATCATCTCACAGAGTTACAGCATTCCCCTCAAGAAGCCTTTTGGTAAGACTATTTTTGTGGAATTTGCAAAATGACATTTGGTAGCCCATGGCGGGCTGTGGTGAAAAAGGAAATATCCTCAGATGAAATCTGGAAAGAAGCTTTCTGAGAAACTGCTTAGTGTTCTGTTAATTCGTGTCACAGAGTTACACTTTTCCCCTCAAGGAGCCTTTCGCTAAACCTGTTCTTGTGTAATTTGCAAAGTGATATTTGGAAGCCCATTGAGGTCTATGGTGAAAAAGAAATTATCCTCAGAGATAAAATGGAAAGAAGCTTTCTGAGAAACTGCTTTGTGATGTGTGACTTCCACTCACAGAGTTAGAGCTGTATTTCGTGGACCTGTTTCCTAGCCCTATTTCTGTGGAATCCTAGAACTGATATTTCGTATCCCTTTGAAGACTATAGGGCCAAAAGAAATANGGTATGGCAAAAAAAAAAAAAAAAAAAACCATCCTCAGAGAAACTCTGGAAAGAAGCTTTCTGAGAAAATGCTTTGTGATGTGTGACTTCCACTCACAGAGTTACAGCTGTGTTTCGTGGATCTGTTTACTACCTTATTTCTGTGGAATCTGAGAACTGATGTTTCGGATCCCTTTGAAGACTATAGGGCCAAAGGAAATATCCTTCGATAACAAAGAGAAAGAAGCTTTCTCAGAAACTGCTTAGTGTTCTGTTAATTCATCTCACAGAGTTACAGCTTTCCCCTCAAGAAGCCGTTCGCTAAGCCTGTTCTTGTGGAATTTGCAAAGTGATATTTGGAAGCCAATAGAGGGCTATGGTGAAAAAGTAAATATCCTCAGAGATAAACAGGAAAGAAGCTTTCTGAGAAAGTGCTTTGTAAAGTGTGACTTCCACTCACAGAGTTACAGCTGTATTTCGTGGATCTGTTTCCTAGCCTTATTTCTGTGGAATCCTACAACTGATATTTCGTATCCCTTTGAAGACTATAGAACCAAAAGAAGTATCCTCCGATTACAAAGAGAAAGAAGCTTTCTGCCAAACTTCTTTGTGTTCTGTGAAATCATTTCACAGAGTTACAGCTTTTCCCTCAAGAAGCCTTTCGTTAAGACTGTTCTTGTGGACTTTGCAAAGTGATATATGGAAGCCCATGGAGGGTTATAGTGAAAAAGGAAATATCCTCTGATATAAAACTGGAAAGAAGCTTTCTGAGAAACTGCTTAGTGTTCTTTTAAATCATCTCACAGAATCACAGCTTTCCCCTCAATAAGCCGTTTGCTTACCCTGTTCTTGTGGAATTTGCAAAGTGATATTTGTAAGCCCAAAGAGGGCTAAGGTGAAAAAGAAAATATCCTCAGAGAAAATCTGGAAAGAAGCTTTCTGAGAAACTGCTTTGTGATGTGTGATTTACATTCACAGATTTACAGCTGTTTTTCGTGGATCTGTTTCCTAGCCTTTTTTCTGTGGAATCTGAGAACTGATATTTCGGATCCCTTTGAAGACTATAGGGCCAAAAGAAATATCCTCCGATAAGAAAGAGAAAGAAGCTTTCTGAGAAACTTCTTTGTGTTCTGTGAAATCATGTCACAGAGTTACAGCTTTCCCCTAAAGAAGCGTTTCGCTAAGACTGTTCTTGTGGGATTTGCAAAGTGATATTTGGAAGACCGTGGAGGGCTATGGTGAAAAAGGAAATAGCCTCAGATGAAAACTGGAAAGAAGCTTTCTGAGAAACTGCTTAGTGTTCTGTGAATTCATCTCACAGAGTTACAGCTTTCCCTTCAAGAAGCCGCTCGCTAAGCCGGTTCTTGTGGAATATGCCGAGTGATACTTGGTAGCCCATAGAGGGCTATGGTGAAAAAGGAAATATCCTCAGATGAAAACTGGAAAGAAGCTTTTTGAGAAACTGCTTAGAGATGTGTGATTTCCATTCGCAGAGTTACATCTGTACTTCGTGGATCTGTTTCCTAGCCTTAATTCTGTGGAACCTGAAAACTGATATTTCGGATCCCTTTGAAGACTATAAGGCAAAAGGAAATATCCTCCGATAACAAAGAGAAAGAAGCTTTCTGAGAAACTCCTTTGTGTTCTCTGAAATCATCTCACAGAGTTACAGCTTTCTCCTCAAGAAGCCTTTCGCTAAGCCTGTTCTTGTGGAATATGCCGAGTGATACTTGGTAACCTATAGAGGGCTTTGGTAAAAAGAAAATATCCTCAGAGAAAAACTGGAGAGAAGCTTTCAAAGAAACTGCTTTGTGATGTGTGACTTCCACTCACAGAGTTACAGCTGTATTTCGTGGATCTGTTTGCTAGCCTTATTTCTCTGGAATCTGACAACTGATATTTCGGATCCCTTTGAAGACTATAGGGCCAAAGGAAATATCCTCCGATAACAAAGAGAAAGAAGCTTTCTGAGAAACTTCTTTGTGTTCTGTGAAATCATGTCACAGAGTTACAGCTTTCCCCTAAAGAAGCGTTTCGCTAAGACTGTTCTTGTGGAATTTGCAAAGTGATATATGAAAGCACATTGAGGGCTATGGTGAAAAAGGAAATATCCTGAGATGAAAATTGGAAGGAAGCTTTCTGAGAAACTGCTTAGTGTTCTGTTAATTTATCTCACAGAATTACAGCTTTCCCGTCAAGAAGCATTTCTCTAAGACTGTTTTGTGGAATTTGCAAAGTGATATTTGGAAGCCCTTAGAGGGCTATGGTGAAAAAGAAAATATCCTCAGAGAAAACCTGGAAAGAAGCTCTCTGAGAAACTGCTTTGTGATGTGTGCCTTCCACTCACAGAGTCTCAGCTGTATTTCGTGGATCTGTATACTAGCCTTATTTCTGTGGAATCCTAGAACTGATATTTCGGATCCCTTTGTAGAGTATAGGGCCAAAGGAAATATCATCCGATAACAAAGAGAAAGAAGCTCTCTGAGAAAGTTCTTTGTGTTCTGTGAAACCATCTCACAGAGTTACAGCTTTCCCCTCCAGAAGCCCTTCGGTGAGACTGTTCTTGTGGAATTTGCAAAGTGATATTTGGAAGCCCATCGAGGGCTATGGTGAAAAACTAAATATCCTGAGGTGAAAACTGGAAAGAAGCTTACTGAGAAACTACTTAGTGTTCCGTTAATTCATGTCACAGAGTTACAGCTTTCCGTTCAAGAAGCCGTTCGCTAAGCCTGTTCTTGTGGAATTCGCAAAGTGATATTTGGAATCCAAGAGAGGGCTAGGGTGAAAAAGAAAATATCCTCAGAGATAAACTGCAAAGAAGCTTTCTGAGAAATTGTTTTGTGATGTGTGACTTCCACTCACAGTGTTACAGCTGTATTTCGTGGATAGGTTTACTAGCCTTATTTCTCTGGAATCTAACAACTGATATTTAGGATCCCTTTGAAGACTCTAGGGACAAAAGAAATATCCTCCGATAACAAAGAGAAAGAAACTTTCTGAGAAACTTCTTTGTGTTCTGCGAAATCATCTCACAGAGTTACAGCGTTCCCCTCAGGACGCTCTTCAGTAACACTGTTCTTGTGGACTTTGCAAAGTGATATTTGGAAGCCCATGGAGGGTTATGGTGAAAAAGAAAATATCCTCAGATGAAAACTGGAAGGAAGCTTTCTGAGAAACTGCTTAGTGTTCTGTTAATTCATCTCACAGAGTTACAGCTTTCCCCTCAAGAAGCCGATTGCTGAGCCTGTTCTTGTGGAATTTGCAAAGTGATATTTGGAAGCCCAAGGAGGGCTATGGTGAAAAACAAAATATCCTCAGAAGAAAAAGTGGAAAGAAGCTTTCTGAGAAACTGCTTTGTGATGTGTGACTTCCACTCCCAGAGTTACAGCTGTATATCGTGGAGCTGTTTGCTAGCCTTATTTCTGTGAAATCTGAGAACTGATATTTCGTATCCCATTGAAGACTATACGGCCAAAGGAAATATCCTCCGATAACAAAGAGAAAGACGCTTTCCGAGAAACTTCTTTGTGTTCTGTGAAATCATCTCACAGAGTTACAGCTTTCCCCTCAGGAAGCCTTTCGCTAAGACTGTATTTGTGGAATTTGCAAAGTGATATTTGGAAGCGCATGAAGGGCTATGTTGAAAAAGGAAATATCCTCAGATGAAAACTGGAAAGAAGCTTTCTGAGAAACTGCTTAGTGTTCTGTGAATTCATCTCACAGAGTTACAGCTTTCCGTTCAAGAAGCCGTTGGCTAAGCCTGTTCTTGTTTAATTTGCAAAGTGATATTTGGAAGCCCAGAGAGGGCTATGGTGAAAAACAAAATATTCTCAGAGATAAACTGGAAAGAAGCTTTCTGAGAAACTGTTTTGTGATGTGTCACTTCCACTCACAGAGTTACAGCTGTATTTCATGGATCTGTTTGCTCGCCTTATTTCTGTGAAATCTGAGAACCTACATTTCGGATCCCTTTGAAGACTATACGGACAAAGGAAATATCCTGCGATAACAAAGAGAAAGAAGCTTTCTGAGAAAGTTCTTTGTGTTCTGTGAAATAATCTCACAGAGTTTCAGCTTTCCCCTCAAGAAGCCCTTCGGTAAGACTGTTCTTGTGGAATTCGCAAAGTGATATTTGGAAGTCCATGGAGGGGTATGGTGAAAAAGGAAATATCCTCAGATGAAAACTTGAAAGAAGCTTTCTGAGAACCTGCTTAGTGTTCTGTTAATTCATCTCACAGAGTTACAGCTTTCCGTTCAAGAAACCGTTCGCTAAGCCTGTTCTTGTGGAATTTGCAAAGTGATATTTGGAAGCCCATACAGGGCTATGGTGAAAAAGGAAATATCCTCAGAGATAAACTGGAAAGAAGCTTTCTGAGAAACTGTTTTGTGATGTTTGACTTCCACTCACAGAATTACAGCTGTATTTCGTGGATCTCTTTGGTAATCTTATTTCTCTGGAATCTGACAACTGATATTTCGGCTCCCTTTGAAGACTATAGGGCCAAAGGAAATATCCTCCAATAACAAAGAGATAGAAACTTTCTGAGAAACTTCTTTGTGTTCTGTGAAATCATCTCACAGAGTTACAGCTTCCCCCTCAAGGAGCTCTTCGGTAAGACTGTTCTTTTGGAGATAGCAAAGTGGTATTTGGAAGCCCATGGAGGGCTATGGTGAAAAAGGAAATTTCCGCAGATGAAAACTGGAAAGAAGCTTTCTGAGAAACTGCTTAGTGTTCTGTTAATTCATCTCACAGTGTTACAGCTTTCCCTTCAAGAAGTCGTTCGCTAAGCGTGTTCTTTTCGAATTTGCAAAGTGATATTTGGAAGCCCATAGAGGGCTGTGGTGAAAAAGAAAATATCCTCAGAGAAAAACTGGAAAGAAGCTTTCTGAGAAACTGCTTTGTGAGGTGTGACTTCCAATCACAGAGTTAGAGCTGTATTTCGTGGATCTGTTTGCCAGGCTTATTTCCGTAGGATCTGAGAACTGATATTTCGGATTCCTTTGAAGACTACAGATCCAAAGAAATACCCTCCGATAACAAAGAGAAAGAAGCTTTCTGAGAAACTTCTTTGTGGTCTGTGAAATCATCTCACAGAGTTACAGCTTTCCCCTCAAGAAGCCTTTCGCTAAGACAGTTCTTGTGGAATTTGCAAAGTGATATTTGGAAGCCCATCGAGAGCTATGGTGAAAAATTAAGTACCCTCAGATGAAAACTGGAAAGAAGCTTTCTGAGAAACTACATAGTGTTCCGTTAATTCATCTCACAGAGTTACAGCTTTCCGTTCAAGAAGCCGTTAGCTAAGCCTGTTCTTGTGGAATTTGCAAAGTGATATTTGGAAGCCCATCGAGAGCTATGGTGAAAAACAAAATATCCTCAGATGAAAACTGGAAAGAATCTTTCTGAGAAACTACATATTGTTCCGTTATTTCATCTCACAGAGTTACAGCTTTACGTTGAAGAAGCCGTTCGCTAAGCCTGTTCTTGAGGAATTTGCAAAGTGATATTTGGAAGCCTATAGAGGGCTATGGTGGAAAAGAAAGTATAGTCAGAGAAAAATTGGAAAGAAGCTTTCTTAGAAACTGCTTTGTGATGTGTGACTTCCACTCACAGAGTTACAGCTCTATTTCATCTATCTGTTTGCAGGCCTTATTTCTGTGAAATCTCAGAACTGATATTTCGGATCCCTTTGAAGACTATAGCGCCAAAGTAAATATCCTCCGATAACAAAGAGAAAGAAGCTTTCTGAGAAACTTCTTTGTGTTCTGTGAAATCATGTCACAGAATTACAGCTTTCGCCTCAAGAAGTCCTTCGGTAAGACTGTTCTTATGTAATTTGCAAAGTGATATTTGGAAGCCATGGTGGGCTACGGTGAAAAAGGAAATATCATCAGATAAAAACTGGAAAGAAGCTTTCTGAGAAACTGCTTTGTGTTCTGTTAATTCGTCTCACAAAGTTACATCTTTTCCCTCAAGAAGCGTTTCGCTAAGATAGTTCTTCTGGAATATGCAAAGTGATATTTGAAAACCCATATATGTCTATGGTGAAAAAGGAAATATCCTAACATAAAAACTGAAAAGAAGCTTTATGAGAAACTGCTTTGTGTACTGTTAATTCATCCCACGGAGTTACAGCTTTCCCTTCAAGAAGCCGTTCACTAAGACTGTTCTTGTGGAATTTGCAAAGTGATATTTGGAAGCCCATAGATTGCTCTGGTGAAAAAGGAAATATCTTCTATTAAAAACAGGAAAGAAGCTTTCTGAGAAAATACTTTGTGTTCTGTTAATTCATCAGAAAGTGATACAGGTTTCCCCTCAAGAAGCCTTTCGCTAAGACTGTTCCTGTGGAATTCGCAAAGTGATATTTCGAAACCCATAGAGGGCTACGGTGAAAAAGTAAATGTCCTCACGTAAAAACCGGAAAGATGCTTTCTGAGAAACTGCTTTGTCTTCTGTTAATTCATGTCACAGAATTACAGCATTCCCCTCAAGAAGCCTTTCGGAAAGACTGTTCCTGTGGAATTTGCAAAGTGATATTTGGAAGCCCATAGATGGCTATGGTGAAAAACGATATATCTTCAGTTAAAAACTGAAACGAAGCTTTCCGAGGAACTGCTTTGTGATATGTGACTTCCACTCACTGAGTTACAGCTATATTTCGTAGAGCTGTTTTCTCGCCTTATTTCTGTGGAATCTGAGAACTGATATTTCGGATTCCTTTGAAGATTATAGGCCAAAGGAAATATCCGCCGCTAAAAGTGAGAAGGAAGCATTCTGAGAAACTTCTTTGTGATCTGTGAATTCATCTGACACAGTTAAAGCTTTCATCTCAAGAAGCCTTTCACTAAGACTGCTCTTGTGGAATTTGCAAAGTGATATTTGGAAGCCCATACAGGGCTAAGGTGAAAAGCAAATATCTTCAGATAAAAACTGGGAAGATACTTTCTGAGAAACTGCTTTGTGTTCTGTTAATTCATCTCACAAAGTTACAGCTTTACCCTCAAGAAGCCTTTCGCTAAGCCTGTTCTTGTGGAATTTGGAAAGTGATATTTGGAAGCCCATAGAGGGCTATGATGAAAAAGGAAATATCTTCAGTTAAAAACTGGAAAGAAACTTTCTGAGAAACTGTTTGGTTGTCTGTTAATTCACCTCACAGAGTTACAGCACTACCCTCAAGAAGACTTAGGCTAAGACTGTTCTTGTGGAATTTGCAAAGTGATATTTGGAAGCCCATAGAGGGCTATGATGAAAAAGAATATATCTTCAGTGAAAAACTGAAAAGAATATTTCTGAGGAACTGCTTTGTGATATGTGACTTCGACTCACTGAGTTACAGCTGTATTTCGTAGAGCTGTTTGTTAGCCTTATTTCTCTGGAATCTGAGAAATGTTATTTCAGATCCCTTTGAAGACCACAGGGCAATAGGAAATATCCGCCGCTAAAAGTCAGAAAGAAGCTTTCTGAGAAACTTCTTTGTGTTCTGTTAATTCATCTCACAGAGTTACAGCTTTCCCCTCAAGAAGCCTTTTGCTAAGACTGTTCTTGTGGAATTTGCAAAGTGACATTTGGAAGCCCAAAGAGGGCTATGATGAAAAGGAAATATCTTCAGATTAAAACTGGAAAGAAGTTTTCTGAGGAACGGCTTGTGATATGTGACTTCCACTCACTGAGTTACAGCAGTATTTCGTAGAGCTCTTTGCTATCCTTATTTCTGTGGAATCTGAGAACTGTTATTTCGGGTCCATTTGAAGACTATAGTGCCAAAGGAAATATCCGCTGGTAAGAGTGAGAAAGAAGCTTTTTGAGAAACTGCTTTGGGTTCTGTTAATTCATCTCACAGAGTTACATCTTTCCCCTCAAGAAGCCTTTCCTTAAACACTCTTCTTGTGGAATTTGCAAACTGATATTTGGAAGCCCAAAGAGGGCTATGGTGAAAAAGGAAATATCCTAAGATAAAAACAGAAAAGAAGCTTTCTGAGAAAGTGGTTTGTGTTCTGTTAATTCATCTCACAGAGTTACAGCTTTCCCCTCAAGAAGCCGTTCACTAACACTGTTCTTGTGGAATTTGCAAAGTGATATTTGGAAGCACATAGAGGGTTACGGTGAAAAAGAAAATATCTTCAATTAAAAACTGGAAAGAAGTTTTCTGTGAAAATACTTTCTGTTCTGTTAATTCACCGCAAAGTGTTACAGGTTTCCCCTCAAGAAGGTTTTCGGTAAGACTGTTCCTGTGGAATTCGTAAAGTGATATGTGGAAGCCCATAGACGGCTACGGTGAAAAAGTAAATGTCCTCACATAAAAACGGGAAAGATGCTTTCTGAGAAACTGTTTTGTCTTCTGTTAATTCATGTCACAGAGTTACAGCATTCCCCTCAAGAAGCCTTTCGGAAAGGCTGTTCCTGTGGAATTTGCGAAGTGATATTTGGAAGCCCATAGAGGGCTATGGTGAAAAAGTAAATATCTTCAGTTAAAAACTGGAAAGAAGCTTTCAGAGAAACTACTTTGTGCTCTGTTAATTCATCTCACAGAGATACAGCTTTACCCTCAAGAAGCCTTTCGCTAAGACTGTTCTTGTCGAATTTGCAAAGCGATATTTGGAAGCTCCTAGAGGGCTATGGAGAAAAAGGAAATATCTTCATTTAAAAACTGGCAAGAAGCTTTCTGAGAAACTGCTTTGTGTTCTGCTAATTCATCTCACAGAGTTACAGATTTCCCCTTAACAAGCCTTTCGCAAAGACTGTTCTTGTGGAATTTGCAAAGTGATATTTGGAAGCCCATAGAGGGTTATGGTGAAAAAGGAAATATCTTCAGTTAAAAACTGAAAGGAAGCTTTCTGTGAAACTGCTTTGTGTTCTTTTAATTCATCTCACGGAGTTTCAACTTTCCCCTTAAACAGCCTTTCGCTAAGCCTGTTCTTGTGGAATTTGCAAAGTCATATTTGGAAGCAAATAGAGGGCTATGGTGAAAAAGGATATATCTTCAATTCAAAACCGGAAAGAAGCTTTCTGAGGAACTGCTTTGTGTTCTGTTAAGTCATCTCACAGAGCTTTAGCTGTATTTCGAAGAGGAGTTTGCTAGCCTTATTTCTGTGGAATCTGAGAACTGTTATTTCAGAACCCTTTGAAGACTATAGGGCAATAGGAAATATCCGCCGCTACAAGTGAGAAAGAAGCTTTCTGAGAAGCTTCTTTGTGATCTGTGAATTCATCTGACAGAGTTACAGATTTCCCCTCACGAAGCCATTCAATAAGACTGTTCTTGTGGAATTTCCAAAGTGATATTTGGAAGCCCTTAGAGAGCTATGGGGAAAAAGGAAATATCTTCAGTTAAAAACTGGAAAGAAGCTTTCTGAGAAACTGCTTTGTGCTATGTTAATTTTTCTCAGAGTTACAGCTTTCTCCTCAAGAAACCTTTCGCTAAAACTGTTCTTGTGGAATTTGCAAAGTGATATTTGGAAGCTCATAGAGGGCTATGGTGAAAAAGGAAATATCCTAAGATAAAAACTGAAAAGACGCTTTCTGAGAAACTGTTTTGTGTTCTGTTAATTCAGCTCACAGTGCTACAGTATTCTTCTCAAGAAGCCGTTCACTAAGACTCTTTTTGTGGAATTTGCAAACTCATATTTGGAAACCCTTAGAGGGCTATGGTGAAAAAGGAAATATCTTCAGTTAAAAACTGGAAAGAAGCTTTCTGAGAAACTGCTTTATGATGTGTGACTTCCACTCACAGAGTTACTTCTGTATTTCGAGGTTCTCTTTGCTAGCCTTATTTCTGTGGAATCTGAGAACAGATATTTCGGATCCCTTTGAAGACTGTAGGGCCAAAGGAAATATCCTGCGATAACAAAGAGAAAGAAGCTTTCTGAGAAACTTCTTTGTGTTCTGTGAAATCATCTCACAGAGTTTCAGCTTCCCCTCAAGAAGCCTTTCGATAGGACTGTTCTTGTGGAATTTGCAAAGTGATATTTGGAATCCCATAGAGGAATATGGTGAAAAAGGAAATGTCTTCAGATAAAAACTGTAAAGAAGCTTTCTGAGAAACTGCTTTGTGTTCTGTTAATTCATCTCACAGAGTTACAGTTTCCCCTAAGGAAGCCGTTCACTAAGACTGTTCTTGTGGAATTTGCAAAGTGATATTTGGAAATCGATAGAGGGCTATGTTGACAATGGAAATATCTTCAGTTAAAAACTGGAAAGAAGCTTTCTGAGAAACTGCTTTGTTTTCTGTTAATTCACCTCACAGAGTTACAGGTTTCTCCTCAAGAAGCATTTCGCTAAGACTGCTCTTGTGGAATTTGCAAAGTGATATTTGGAAGCCTATACACGGCTATGGTGAAAAGGAAATATCTTCAGAAAAAAAATGGAAAGAAGATTTCTGAGAAACTGCTTTGTGTCCTGATAATTCATCTCACAGAGTTACAGCATTCCAATCAAGAAGCCTTTCCCTAAGACTGTTTTTGTGGAATTTGCAAAGAGATATTTGGAAGTCAATAGAAGGCAATGGTGAAAAAGGAAATGTCCACAGATAAAAACTGGAAAGAAACTTTCTGAGAAACTGCTTTGTGTTCTATTAATTCATCTCACAGAGTTACAGTTTCCCCTAAAGAAGCTGTTCACTAACACTGTTCTTGTGGAATTTGCAAAGTGATAGTTGGAAACTGATAGAGGGCTATGTTGAAAATGGAAATATCTTCAGTTAAAAACTGGAAGGAAGCTTTCTGAGAAACTGCTTTGTTTTCTGTTAATTCACTTCACAGAGTTACAGCTTTCCCCTCAAGAAGCCTTTCGGTAAGACTGTTCTTGAGTATTTGCAAAGTGATATTTGGAAGCCCACCGGGGGCTATGGTGAAAAAGAATGTATCTTCAGTTACAAACTGAGAAGAAGCTTTCTGAGAAACTGCCTTGTGATATGTGACTTCCACTCACTGTGTTACAGCTGTATTTTGTAGAGCAGTTTGCAAGCCTTATTTCTGTGGGATCTGAGAACTATTATTTCGGATCCCATTGAAGACTACAGGGCCAAAGGAAATATCCGCCGCTAAAAGTGAGAAAGAAGCTTTCAGAGAAACTTCTCGGTGATCTGTGAATTCATCTCACAGAGTTACAGCTTTCCCCTCAAGAAGCATTTCGCTAAGACTGCTCTTGTGGAATTGGCAAAGTGATATTTGGAAGCCCATAGAGGGCTATGGTGAAAAAGGAAATATCCTCAGAGAAAAAGTGGAAAGAAGCTTTCTGAGAAACTGCTTTGTGATATGTGACTTCCACTCACAGAGTTACATCTGTATTTCGTGGATCTCTTTGCTAGCCTTATTTCTGTGGTATCTGAGAAAAGATATTTCGGATCCCTTTGAATTATATAGGGCCAAAGTAAATATCCTCCGATAACACAGAGAAAAAAGCTTTCTGAGAAACTTCTTTGTGTTCTGTAAAATCATCTCACAGAGTTACAGTTTTCCCCTCAAGAAGCCTTCTGATAAGACAGTTCTTGTGGAATTTGCAAAGTGATATTTGGAAGCCCATAGAGGGCTATGGTGAAAAAGGAAATATCCTCAGATGAAATCTGGAAAGAAGCTTTCTGAGAAACTGCTTAGTGTTGTGTGAATTCATCTAACAGAGTTACAGCTTTCCACTCAAGAAGCCGCTCACTAAGCCTGTTCTTGTGGAATTCGCAAAGTGATATTTGGAAGACCATAGAGGGCTATGGTGAAAAAGAAAATATCCTCAGAGAGAAACTTGAAAGAAACTTTCTGAGAAACTGCTTTGTAATGTGTGAATTCCACTCACAGAGTTACATCTGAATTTCCTGGATCCCTTTGCTGGCATTATTTATGTGGAAACTGAGAACAGATATTTCGGATCTCTTTGAAGACTATAGGGCCAAAGGAAATATCCTCTGAAAACAAAGAGAAAGAAGCTTTCTGAGAAACTTCTTTGTTTTCTGTGAAATCATCTCCAAGATTTACAGATTTCCCCTCATGAAGCCTTTCGCTAAAACAGTTCTTGTGGAATTTGCAAAGTTATATTTGGAAGCCCATAGAGGGCTATGGTGAAAAAGGAAATATCCTCAGATGAAATTTGGAAAGAAGCTTTCTGAAAAACTGCTTAGTGTTCTGTGAATTCATCTCACAACGTTACAGCTTTCCCCTCAAAACCCGATCGCTAGGCGTGTTCTGGTTGAATTCGCAAAGGGATATTTGGAAGCCCTTGGAGGACTATGGTGAAAAAGGCAATATCCTCAGAGAAAAACTGGAAAGAAGCCTTCTGAGAAACTGCTTTGTGATGTGTGACTTCCACTCACAGAGTTACATCTGTATTTCCTGGATCTCTTTGTTAGCCTTATTTCTGTGGAATCTGAGAACAGATATTTCTAATCCCTTTGAAGACTATAGGGCCAAAGGAAATATCCTCCCATAACAAAGAGAAGGAAGCTTTCTGAGAAACTTCTTTGTGTTCTGTGAAATCATCTCACAGAGTTACAGCTTTCCCCTCAAGAAGCCTTTCGCTGAGACAGTTCTTGTGGAATTTCAAAGTGACATTTGGAATCCCATAGAGGGCTATGGTGAAAAAGGAAATATCCTCAGATGAAATCTGGAAAGAAGCTTTCTGAGAAACTGCTTAGTGTTCTGTGAATTCATCTCACAGAGATACAGCTTACCAATCAAGAAGCGGCTCGCTAAGCCTGTTCTTGTGGAATTCGCAAAGTGATATTTGGAAGCCCATAGAGGGCTATGGTGAAAAAGGAAATATCCTCAGAGAAAAACTGGAAAGAAGCTTTCTGAAAAACTGCTTTGTGATGTGTGACTTCCACTCACAGAGTTACATCTGTATTTCGTGGATCTCTTTGCTAGCCTTATTTCTGTGGAATCTGAGAACAGATATTTCGGATCCCTTTGAAGACTATAGGGCCAAAAGAAATATCCTCCGATAACAAAGAGAAAGAAGTTTCCTGAGAAACTGCTTTGAGTTCTGTGAAATCATCTCAGAGAGTTACAGCTTTCCCCTAAAGAAGCCCTTCGCTAAGACAGTTCTTGTGGAATTACAAAGTGATATTTGGAAGCCCATAGAGGGCTATGGTGAAAAAAAGAAATATCCTCACAGAAAAACTGGAACGAATCTTTCTGAGAAACTGCTTTGTGATGTGTGACTTCCATTCACAGAGTTACATCTGTATTTCGTGGATCTCTTTGCTAGACTTATTTCTGTGGAATCTGAGAACAGATATTTCGGATCCCTTTGAAGACTATGGGGCCAAAAGAAATATCCTCTGATAACAAGGAGAAAGAAGCTTTCTGAGAAACTTTTTTGTGTTCTGTGAAATCATCTCAGAGAATTACAGCTTTCCCCTCAAGAAGGCTTTCGCTAAGACAGTTCTTGTGGAATTTCAAAGTGATATTTGGAAGCCCCTTGAGGCCTATGCTGAAAAAGGAAATATCCTCAGAGAAAAACTGGAAAGAATCTTTGTGAGAAACTGCTTTGTGATGTGTGACTTCCACTCACAGAGTTACATCTGTATTTCGTGGATCTCTTTGCTAGCCTTATTTCTGTGGAATCTGAGAACAGATATTTCGGATCCCTTTGAAGACTGTAGGGCCAAAGGAAATATCTTCCGATAATAAAGAGAAAGAAGCTTTCTGAGAAACTTCTTTGTGTTCTGTGAAGTCATCTCACAGAGTTACAGCGTTCAACTCAAGAAGCCTTTCGCTAAGACAGTTCTTGTGGAGTGTGCAAAGTGATATTTGGGAGCCCATAGAGGGCTATGGTGAAAAAGGAAATATCCTCAGAGAAAAACTGGAAAGAAGCTTTCTGAGAAACTGCTTTGTGATGTGTGACTTTCACTCACAGAGTTACATCTGTATTTCGTGGCTCTCTTTGCTAGCCTTATTTCTGTTGGATCTGAGAACAGATATTTCAGATCCCTTTGAAGACTATAGGGCCAAAGGAAATATCTTCCGATAACAAAGTGAAAGAAGCTTTCTGAGAAACTTCTTTGTGTTCTGTGAAATCATCTCACATAGTTACAGCTTTCCCCTCAAGAAGACTTTCGCTAAGACAGTTCTTGTGGAATTTGCATAGTGATATTTGGAAACCCTTAGAGTGCTACGGTGAAAAAGGAAATATCTTCAGATGAAATCTGGAAAGAAGCTTTTTGAGAAACTGCTCAGTGTTCTGTGAATTCATCCCACAGAGTTACAGCTTTCCCCTCAAGAAGCCGCTCGCTAAGCCTGTTCTTGTGGAAATCGCAAAGTGATATTAGGAAGCCCATAGAGGGCTATGGTGAAAAAGGAAATATCCTTACAAAAAAACTGGAAAGAAATTTTCTGAGAAACTGCTTTGTGATGTGTGACTTCCACTCACAGAGTTCCATCTGTATTTCGTGGATATTTTTGCTACCCTTATTTCTGTGGAATCTGAGAACAGATATTTCGGATCCCTTTGAAGAATGTAGGGCCAAAGGAAATATCCTCCGATAACAAAGAGAAAGAAGCTTTCTGAGAAACTTCTTTGTGTTCTGTGAAATCATCTCACAGAGTTACAGCTTTCCCCTCAAGAAGACTTTCGGTAAGACAGTTCTTGTGGAATTTGCAAAGTGATATTTTTAAGCCCATAGAGGACTATGGTGAAAAAGGGAATATCCTCAGATGAAACCTGGAAAGAAGCTTTCTGAGAAACTGCTTAGTGTTCTGTGAATTCATCTCACTGAGTTACAGCTTTCCCGTCAAGAAGCCGCTCGCTAAGGCTGTTCTTGTGGAATTCGCAAAGTGATATTTGGAATCCCATAGAGGGCTATGGTAAAAAGGAAATATCCTCAGAGAAAAACTGGAAAGAAGCTTTCTGAGAAACTGCTTTGTGATGTGTGACTTCCACTCACAGAGTTACATCTGTATTTCGTGGATCCCTTTGCTAGCCTTATTTCTGTGGAATCTGAGAACAGATATTTCGGATCCCTTTGAAGACTATAGGGCCAAAGAAAATAACCTCCGATAACAAAGAGAAAGAAGGTTTCTGAGAAGCTTCTTTGTGTTCTGTGAAATCATCTCACAGAGTTACAGCTTTCCCCTCAAGAAGTCTTTCGCTAAGACAGTTCTTGTGGAATGTGCAAAGTGATGTTTGGAATCCCGTAGAGGACTATGGTGAAAAAGGAAATATCCTCAGATGAAATCTGGAAAGAGGCTTTCTTAGAAACTGCTTAGTGTTCTGTGAATTCATCTCACAGAGTTACAGGTTTCCCCTCAAGAAGCCGCTCGCTAAGCCTGTTCTTGTGGAATTCGCAAAGTGATATTTGGAAGCCCTTAGAGGGCTATGGTGAAAAAGAAAATCTCCTCAGAGAAAAACTGGAAAGAAGCTTACTGAGAAACTGCTTTGTGATGTGTGTCTTACACTCACAGAGTTACATCTGTATTTCGTGGAACACGTTGCTAGCCTTATTTCTGTGGAATCTGAGAACAGATATTTCGCATCCCTTTGAAGACTATAGGGCCAAAGGAAATATCCTCCGATAACAAAGAGAAAGAAGCCTTCTGAGAAACTTATTTGTGTTCTGTGAAATCATCTCACAGACTTACAGCTTTCCCCTCAAGAAGCCTTTCGCTAAGACAGTTCTTGTGGAATTTGCAACGTGATATTTGGAAGCCCATAGAGGGCTGTGGTGAAAAAGGAAATATCCTCAGATGAAATCTGGAAAGAAGATTTCTGAGAAACTGCTTAGTATTCTGTGAATTCATCTCACAGAGTTACAGCATTCCCCTCAAGAGGCCGCTCGCTATGCCTGTTCTTGTGGAATTCGCAAAGTGATATTTGGAAGCCCATAGAGGGCTATGGTGAAAAAGGAAATATCCTCAGAGAAAAACTGGAAAGAAGCTCTCTGAGAAACTGCTTTGTGATGTGTGACTTCCACTCACAGAATTACATCTGTATTTCGTGGATGTCTATGCTAGCCTTATTTCTGAGGAATCTGAGAACAGATATTTCGGATAACTTTGAAGACTATAGGGCTAAAGGAAATATCCTCCGATAACAAAGAGAAAGAAGCTTTCTGAGAAACTTCTTTGTGTTCTGTGAAATCATCTCACAGAGTTACAGCTTTCCCCTCTAGAAGTCCTTCGCTAAGACAGTTCTTGTGGAACTTGCAAAGTGATATTTGGAAGCCCATAGAGTTCTACAGTGAAAAAGGAAATATCCTCAGATGAAATCTGGAAAGAAACTTTCAGAGAAACTGCTTAGTGTTCTGTGAATTCATCTCACAGAGTTCCAGATTTCCCCTCAAGAAGTCGCTCGCTAATCCTGTTCTTGTGCAATTCGTAAAGTGATATTTGGAAGCCCATAGAGTGCTATGGCGAAAAAGGAAATATCCTCAGAGAGATACTGGAAAGAAGATTTCTGAGAAACTGCTTTGTGATGTGTGACTTCCACTCACAGAGTTACATCTGTATTTCTTCGATCTCTTAGCTAGCCTTATTTCTGTGGAATCTGAGAACAGATATTTCGGATCTCTTTGAAGACTGTAGGGCCAAAGGAAATATCCTCCGATAACAAAGAGGAAGATGTTTTCTGAGAAACCTCTTTGTGTTCTTTGAAATCATCTCCCAGAGTTACAGCTTACCCTTCAAGAAGCCTTTCGCTAAGACAGTTCTTGTGGAATTTCCAAAGTGATATTTGGAAGCCCATAGAGGGCTATGGTGAAAAAGGAAATATCCTCAGATGAAATCTGGAAAGAAGCTTTCTGAGAAACTGCTTTGTGATGTGTGACTTCCACTCACAGAGTTACATCTGTATTTCGGGAATCTCTTTACGAGCCTTATTTCTGTGGAATCTGAGAACAGATATTTCGGATCCCTTTGAAGAATGTAGGGCCATAGGAAATATCCTCCGAAAACAAAGAGAAAGAAGCTTTCCGGGAAACTTCCTTGTGTTCTGCTAAATCATCTCATAGATTTACAGCTTTCAAATCAAGAAGTCTTTCGCTAAGACAGTTTTGTGGAATTTGCAAAGTGATATTTGGAAGCCCATAGAGGGCTATGGTGAAAAAGGAAATATCCTCAGATGAAATCTGGAAAGAAGCTTTCTGAGAAACGGCATAGTGTTCTGTGAATTCATCTCACAGAGTTACAGCTTTCCCCTCAAGAAGCCGCTCGCTAAGCCTGTTCTTGTGGAATTCGCAAAGTGATATTTGGAAGCCCATCGAGGGCTACAGTGAAAAAGAAAATATCCTCATAGAAAAACTGGAAAGAAGCTTTCTGAGAAACAGCTTGGTGATGTGTGACTTTCACTCACAGGGATACATCTGTATTTCGTGGATCTCTTTGCTAGCCTTATTTCTGTGGAATCTGAGAACAGATATTTCGGATCCCTTTGAAGACTCTAGGGCCAAAGGAAATATCCTCCGATAACAAAGAGAAAGAAGCTTTCTGAGAAACTTCTTTTGTTCTGTGAAATCATCTCACCGAGTTACAGCTTTCCCCTCAATAAGCCTTTCCCTAAGACAGTTCTTGTGGAATTTGCAAAGTGATATTTGGAAGCCCATAGAGGGCTACGGTGAAAAAGGAAATATCCTCAGATGAAATCTGGAAAGAAGCTTTCTGAGAAACTGCTTAGTGTTCTGTGAATTCATCTCAGAGAGTTACCGCATTCCCCTGAAGGGGCCGCTCGCTAAACCTGTTCTTGTGGAATTCGCCAAGTGATATTTGGAAGCCCATAGAGGGCTATGGTGAAAACGGAAATATCCTCAGATAAAAACTGGAAAGAAGCTTTCTGAGAAACTGCTTTTTTATGTGTGACTTCCACTCACAGATTTACATCTGTATTTCGTGGATGTCTTTGCTAGCCTTATTTCTTTGGAATCTGAGAATAGATAATTCGGATCCTGTTGAAGACTGTAGGACCAAAGGAAATATCCCCTGATAACAAAGAGAAAGAAGCTGTCTGAGAAACTTCTTTGTGTTCTGTGAAATCATCTCACGTAATTATAGCTTTCCCCTCAAGAAGCCGCTCGCAAAGCCTATTCTGGTGGAATTAGCAAAGTGATATTTGGAAGCCCATAGATGCCTATGGTGAAAAAGGAAATACCCTCAGATGAAATCTGGAAAGAAGCTTTCTGAAAAACTGCTTAGTGTTCTGTGAATTCATCTCCCAGCGTTACAGCTTTCCCTTCAAGAAGTTGATCGCTAATCCTGTTCCTGTGGAATTCGCAAGGTTATATTTGGAAGCCAATAGAGGGCTATGGTGAAAAACGAAATATCCTCAGAGAAAACCCGGAAAGAAGCTTTCTAAGAAACTGCTTTGGGACGTGTGACTTCCACTCACAGAGTTACATCTGTATTTCTTGGATATCTTAGCTAGGCTTATTTCTGTTGGATCTGAGAACAGATATTTCGGATCCCTTTGAAGACTACAGAGCCAAAGGAAATCTTCTCCGATAACAAAGAGAAAGAAGCTTTCTGAGAAACTTCTTTGTGTTCTGTGAAATCATCTCACAGAGTTACAGCTTTCCCCTCAAGAAGCCTTTCGCTACGACAGTTCTTGTGGAATTTGCAAAGTGATATTTGGACGCCCATAGAAGGCTGTGGTGACAAAGGAAATATATTCAGATGAAATCTGGAAAGAAGCTTTATGAGAAACTGCTTAGTGTTCTGTGAATTCATCTCAGAGACTTATATCTTTCCGCTCAAGAATCCGCTCGGTAATCCTGTTCTTGTGGAATTCGCAAAGTGATATTTGGAAGCCCTTTGAGGGCTATGGTGAAAAAGGAAACATCCTCAAAGGAAAACTGGAAAGAAGCTTTCTGAGAAACTGCTTTGTGATGGGTGACTTCCACTCACAGAGTTACATCTGTATTTCCTGGATCTCTTTGCTAGCCTTATTTCTGTGGAATCTGAGATCAGATATTTCGGATCCCTTTGAAGACTGCAGGGCCAAAGGAAATATCCTCCGATAACAAAGAGAAAGAAGCTTTCTGATAAACTTCTTTGTGTTCTGTGAAATCATCTCAAAGAGTTACAGCTTTCCCCTCAAGAAGCCGATCGCAAAGCCTGTTCTTGTGGAATTCGCAAAGTGATATTTGGAAGCCCATAGAGTGCTATGGTGAAAAAGGAAATATCCTCAGATGAAATCTGGAAAGAAGCTTTCTGAGAAACTGCTTAGTGTTCTGTGAATTCATCTCACAGAATTACAGCTTTCCCCTCAAGAAGCCTTTCGCTAAGACGGTTCTTGTGGAATTTGCAAAGTGATATTTGGAAGCCCATAGAGGGCTATGGTGAAACAGGAAATATCCTCCGATGAAATCTGGAAAGAAGCTTTCTGAGAAACTGCTTAGTGTTCTGTGAATTCATCTCACAGAGTTGCAGCTTTCCCCTCAAGAGTCCGCTCGGTAAGCCTGTTCTTGTGGAATTCGCAAAGTGATATTTGGAAGCCCATAGAGGGCTACCGTGAAAAAGGAAATATCCTCAGAGAAAAACGGGAAAGAAGGTTTCTGAGAAACTGCTTTGTGATGTGTGAATTCCACTCACAGAGTTACATGTGTATTTCGTGGATCTCTTTGCTTGCCTTATTTCTGTGTAATCTGAAAACAGATATTTCGGATCCCTTTGAAGACTATAGGGCCAAAGGAAATATCCTCTGAAAACAAAGAGAAAGAAGCTTTCTGAGAAACTTCGTTGTGTTCTGGAAATCATCTCTCAGAGTTACAAAATTCGCCTCAAGAAGCCTTTCCATACGACAGTTCTTGTAGAATTTGCAAAGTGATATTTGAAAGCCCATAGAGGGCTACGGAGAAAAACGAAATATCCTCAGATGAAATCTTTAAAGAAGCTTTCTCAGAAACTGCTTTGTGATGTGTGACTTCCACTCACAGAGTTACATCTGTATTTCTTGGATCTCTTTGCTAGCCTTATTTCTGTGGAATCTGAGAACAGATTTTTCGGATCCCTTTGAAGACTGTAGGACCAAAGGAAATATCCTCCGGTAACAAAGAGAAAGAAGCTTTCTGAGAAACTTCTTTGTGTTCTCTGAAATCATGTCACAGAGTTACAGCTTTCCCTCAAGAAGCCTTTCGCTAGACAGTGCTTGTGGAATTGGCATAGTGATATTTGGAAGCCCATACAGGGTTATGTTGAAAAAGGAAATATCCTCAGATGAAATCTGGAAAGAAGCTTTCTGAGAAACTGCTTAGTGTTCGGTGAATTCATCTCACAGAGTTACAGCATTCCCCTCAAGAAGCCGCTCGCTAAGCCTGTTCTTGTGGAATTCTCAAAGTGCTATTTGGAAGCCCTTAGAGGGCTATGGTGAAAAAGGAAATATCCTCAGAGAACAACTGGAAAGAAGCTTTCTGAGAAACTGCTTTGTGATGTGTGACTTCCACTCACAGAGTTACATCTACATTTCGTGGATCTCTTTGCTGCCCTTAAATCTGTGGAATCTGAGAACAGATATTTCGGATCCCTTTCAAGATTATAAGGCCAAAGGAAATATCCTCCGATAAGAAAGAGAAAGGAACTTTCTGAGAAACTCCTTTGTGTTCAGTAAAATCATCTCACAGAGTTACAGCTTTCCCCTTAAGAAGCCTTTCGCTACGAGAGTTCTTGTGGAATTTGCAAAGTGATATTTGGAAGCCCATAGAGGGGTACGGTGAAAAAGGAAATATCCTCAGATGAAATCTGGAAAGAAGCTTTCTGAGAAACTGCTTAGTGTTCTGTGAATTCATCTCACAGAGTTACAGCTTTCCCCTCAAGAAGCCGCTCGCTAAGCCTGTTCTTGTTTAATTCGCAAAGTGGTATTCGCAAGCCCGTAGAGGTCTATGGTGATAAAGGATATATCCTCAGAGAAAAACTGGATAGAAGATTTCTGAGAAACTGCTTTGTGATGTGTGACTTCCACTCACAGAGTTACATCTGTATTTCGTGGACCTCATTGCTAGCCTTATTTCTGAGGAATCTGAGAACAGATATTTTGGATCCCTTTGAAGACTATAGGGCCAAAGGAAATATCCTCCGATAACAAAGAGAAAGAAGCTTTCTGAGAAACTTCTTTGTGTTCTGTGAAATCATCTCACAGAGTTACAGCTTCCCCTCAAGAAGCCTTTCGCTAAGACAGTTCTTGTGGAATTCGCAAAGTGATATTTGGAAGCCCATAGAGGGCTATGGTGAAAAAGGAAATATCCTCAATGAAATCTGGAAAGAAGCTTTCTGAGAAACTGCTTAGTGTTCTGTGAATTCATCTCACAGAGTTACAGCTTTCCCCGCGAGAGGCCGCTCGCTAAGCCTGTTCTTGTGGAACTCGCAAAGTGATATTTGGAAGCCCATAGAGGGCTACGGTGAAAAAGGAAATATCCCCAGAGAAAGACTGGAAAGAAGCTTTCTGAGAAACTGCTTTGTGATGTGTGACTTCCACTCACAGAGATACATCTGCATTTCGTGGATCTCTTTGCTAGCCTTATTTCTGTGGAATCTGAGAACAGATATTTCGGATCCCTTTGAAGAATGTAGGGCCAAAGGAAATATCTTCCGATAACAAAGAGAAAGATGCTTTCTGAGAAACTTCTTTGTGTTCTGTGAAATCATCTCACAGAGTTACAGATTTCCCCTCAAGAAGCCTTTAGCTAAGATAGTTCTTGTGGAATTTGCAAAGTGATATTTGGAAGGCCATAGAGGGCTCTATTGAAAAGGAAAAAATCCTCAGATGAAATCTGGAAAGAAGCTTTCTGAGAAACTGCTTAGTGTTCTGTGAATTCATCTCACAGAGTTACAGCTTTCACCTCAAGAAGCTGCTCGCTAAGCCTGTTCTTGTGGAATTCTCAAAGTGCTATTTGGAAGCCCATAGAGGGCTATGGTGAAAAAGGAAATATCCTCAGAGAAAAACTGGAAAGAAGCTTTCTGAGAAACTGCTTTGTGATGTGTGCCTTCCACTCACAGAGTTACATCTGTATTTCGCGGATCTCTTTGCTAGCCTTATTTCTGTGGAATCTGAGAACAGATATTTCGGATCCGTTTGAAGACTATAGGGCCAAAGGAAATATCCTCCGATAACAAAAAGAGAGAAGCTTTCTGAGAAACTTCTTTGTGTTCTGGAAATCAACTCCCGGAGTTACAACTTTCCCCTCAAGAAGCCTTTCGCTACGACAGTTCTTTTGGAATTTGCAAACTGATACTTGGAAGCCCATTGAGGGCTACGGTGAAAAACGAAATATCCTCAGATGAAATCTGGAAAGAAGCTTCCTGAGACACTGCTTAGTGTTGTGTGAATTCATCTCAGAGAGTTACACCTTTCCCCTCAAGAAGCTGCTCGCTAAGCCTGTTCTTGTGGAATTCGCAAAGTCATATTTGGAAGCCCACAGAGGGCTATGGTGAAAAAGGAAATATCCTCAGAGAAAAACTGGAAAGAAGATTTCTGAGAAACTGCTTTGTGATGTGTGACTTCCACTCACAGAGTTACATCTGTATTTCGTGGATCTCTTTGCTAGCCTTATTTCTGTGGATTCTGAGAACAGATATTTTGGATCCCTTTGAAGACTATAGGGCCAAAGGAAATATCCTCCGATAACAAAGAGAAAGATGCTTTCTGATAAACTTCTTAGTTTTCTGTGAAATCATCTCACAGAGTTACAGTTTCCCCTCAAGAAACCTTTCGCTAATACAGTTCTTGTGGAATGTGCAAAGTGGTATTTGGAAGCCCATAGCTGGCTATGGTGAAAAAGGAAATATCCTCAGATGAAATCTGGAAAGAAGCTTTCTTAGAAACTGCTTAGTGTTCTGTGAATTCATCTCACAGAGTTACAGCTTTCCCCTCAAGAAGCCGCTCGCTAAGCCTGTTCTAGTGGAATTCGCAAAGTGATATTTGGAAGCCCATAGAGGGCTACGGTGAAAAAGGAAATATCCTCAGAGAAAAACTGGAAAGAAACTTTCTGAGAAACTGCTTTGTGATGTGTGACTTCCACTCACAGAGTTACATGTGTATTTCGTGGATCTCTTTGCAAGCCTTATTTCTGTGGAATCTGAGAACAGATATTTCGGCTCTCCGTGAAGACTATAGGGCCCAAGGAAATATCCTCCGATAACAAAGAGAAAGAAGCTTTCTGAGAAACTTCTTTGTGTTCTGTGAAATCATCTCACAGAGTTACAGCTTTCCCTCAAGAAGCCTTTCGCTAAGACAGTGCTTGTGGAATTTGCAAAGTGACATTTGGAAGCCCATAGAGGGCTATGGTGAAAAAGGAAATATCCTAAGATGAAATCTGGAAAGAAGCTTTCTGAGAAACTGCTTAGTGTTCTGTGAATTCATCTCACAGAGTTACAGCTTTCCCCTCAAGAAGCCGCTCGCTAAGCCTGTTCTTGTGGAATTCGCAAAGTGCTATTTGTAAGCCCATAGAGGGCTATGGTGAAAAAGGAAATATCCTCAGATAAAAACTGAAAAGAAGCTTTCTGAGAAACTGCTTTTTTATGTGTGACTTCCACTCACAGATTTACATCTGTATTTCGTGGATCTATTTGCTGGCCTTAAATCTGTGGAATCTGAGAACAGATATTTCGGATCCCTTTCAAGAGTATAAGGCCAAAGGAAATATCCTCCGATAAGAAAGAGAAAGGAGCTTTCTGAGGAACTCCTTTGTGTTCAGTAAAATCATCTCACAGAGTTACAGCTTTCTCCTTAAGAAGCCTTTCGCTACGAGAGTTCTTGTAGAATTTGCAAAGTGATATTTGGAAGCCCGTAGAGGGCTACGGTGAAAAAGGAAATATCCTCAGATGAAATCTGGAAAGAAGCATTCTGAGAAACTGCTTAGTGTTCTGTGAATTCATCTCACAGAGTTACAGCTTTCCCCTCAAGAAGCCGCTCGCTAAGCCTGTTCTTGTTTAATTCGCAAAGTGATACTTGTAAGCCCGTAGANTCCTGTAATCTCAGCTACTCAGGAGACTGAGGCAGGAGAATTGCTTGAACCTGGGAGGTGGAGGTTGCAGTGAGCTGAGATTGTGCCTCTGCACTCCAGTCTGGGTGACAGAGCGAGACTCTGTCTCGAAAGAACTAAAAATGAAATGAAAATAAAAATTGCCAACAAAAAAGTCTTGGACCAGATGGATTCACAGCTGAATTCTATAAGACATTCAAAGAAAAATTGGTACCAATCCTACTGAAACTATTCGAAAAAATAGAGAAAGAGAATTCTCCCTACATCATTCTATGAAGCCAGTATCACCCTAATACCAAAACCAGGAAAAGACATAATAAAAAAAGGAAACTACAGACTAATATTCCTGATGAACTTCGATGCGAAAGTCCTCAACAAAATACTAGATAATGAAACTCAACAGCATGTCAAAAAGATAATACATGATGAACAACTGGGTTTCATCCCAAGGATGCAGGGATGGTGTAACATACACAAGTCAGTAAACAGAATTAAAGACAAAAACCATATGATTATGTCAATAGATGTAGAAAAAGCACTTGGTGAATTCAGTATTCCTTCATGATAACAACCCTCAACAAAGTAGGCATACGAGGGACTTATTTTGTAATAAAACATTTGTGATAAAACCCATATATGACAAACCCACAGCCAACATCATACTAAATGGGGAAAAGTTGAAAGCATTTCCTCTGAGAACTGGAACAAGATTGGGATGCCTACTTTCACCACTTCTATTCAACATAATACTGGAAGTCCTAGCCAGAGAACTCAGACAAGGAAAATAAATAAAGGGCATCCAAATTGGAAAATGGGAAGTTAAATTCTTGCTGTTCATCAAGGACATGATCATACACGTAGAAACCCTAAAAACTCATCCAAAACATTTCTAGATCTGATAAATGAATTTATTAAAGTCTAAGGACAAAAAATCAATGGACACAAATCAATACAGAGGTAAAAGATCGCTACAAGAAAGACCATACAACACTGCTGAAAGAAATTATAGATAATACTACAAATGAAAAGACATCCCATGCTCAGGGATGGGAAGAATCAATATTGTGAAAATGACCATACTGCCAAAAGCAATCTACAGGTTTCATGAAATTTGCATTAAAATTCCATTATCACTCTTCCCAGAGCTAGAAAAAAATTCCTAAAATTCATAGAACCAAAAAAGAGTCTGAAGCAATAATATATATAGCCAAAGCAATAATAGGCAAAAATAATAATATAGCCAAAGCAATAATAGGCAAAAAGAACAAATCTGGAGGCATCACATTATCTGTTTTCAAGTTATACTACAAGGCTATAGTTACCAAAACAGCATGGTATTCATATAAAAATAAACACATAGACCAATGGAACAGCATATAGAAACCAAAAATAAAACCAAACACTTAACAGCCAACTGATCTTTGATGAAGCATACAAAAAATAAATTGGGGAAAGGACACCCTATTTGTTAAATGGTACTGGGAAAACTGGCAAGTCATATGTAGAAGAATGTAATGGAATCCCCATTCTTCACCTTACACAAGTCAACTATAAGATGGATCAAAGGCTTAAATCTAAGACCGAACACCGTGAAAATTGTAGAAGATAACATTGGAAAAACTCTTCTGGATATTAGCTTAGGCAAGGTATTCATGGCTAAGACGCCAAATGCAAATGCAACAAAACAAAAATAAGTAACTGGAATCTAATTAAACTATAATATTCTGCACAGCCAAATAAATAATCAGCAGGGTAGAGAGACAACTCACAGAGTGGGAGATAATATTTTCAAACTATACATCCAATGAAGGTCTAATATCCAGAATTGACAAGGAACTCGAACAAATCAGCAAGAGAATTCCATCAAAAAGTGGGCAAAGGACATGAACAGACATTTTTGCAAAGAATACATACAAACAGCTAACAAACATATAAAAAATGCTTAACATCACTAATCAGGGAAATAAAAGTCAAAACCAAAATGAGATACCACCTTACTCCTGCAAGAACAGCCACAATTAAAAAGTCAAAAACAATAGATGGCGTGGGTGTAGTGAAAAGGGAACACTTTTACACTGCTGATGAAAATGTAAATTAGCACAAGCACTGTGGAAAACATTATGGAGATCCCTTAAATAACTAAAACTGGAAATACCATTCAATCTAGCAATCCCTCTACTGGTATCTACCTCAAAGAAATGAAATGATTATATGAAGAAAGACACTTATACAGGCATGTTTACAGCAGCAAAATTAGCAGTTGCAAAGATATGGAACCGATTTAAGTGCCCATCAACCAAAGAGTGGATAAAGAAAATTTAGTACTTATGTATACCATGGAATACTACTCAGCCATAAAAGGAACAAAGTAATGTCTTTTGCAGCAACTTGGATGGAGCTGGAGGCCATCATTCTAAGTGAAGTAATTCAGAAATGGAGAATGAATTGTCATATATTCTCACTTATAAGTGGGAGTTAAGTTCTGAGGACGCAAAAGCATAAGAATGATATAATGGACTTTGGAGACCTGTTGGGGGATGTTGGGAGGCAGGTGAGGGTTAAACGACTACAAATTGGGTACAGTGTACACTTCTTGGGTGACAGGTACACTAAAACCTTAGAAATCACCACTAAAGAATTTATCCATTTAACCAAAAGCACCTTCACCCCAAAACCTATTGAAATAAAAATAATTATTCCCTTATATGTAATTCTAACATAAGTTTATAGAAGTTATGTTTAATTCATTCATTCAACTCAATATTAACAGAATATATATAGAGAATACATGCAAGGACAAATAATTCTGTTTATAATTTAAAGCATGTGAAAATACATTGTGGATAAATGTTTATCTTTTATTCCTTTTTAATTATAATTAGATATTCATTTCAAGGGAATATATGGAGTACAGTACTACAAAAGTTGTAACTTGAAAGAGGGTGCTTTAGTTGTAACGTATGAAAGAATTCAAATCAACATTCAACAGCTTGTAATATCATTCCTTTGTAAGAGAAGTTTTAAAATTATTTTTAAGGCATAGATTTCACGTGCTACATATTTTTGGTGAAATATGGGAGAATTCAAAGACAACATTAAATGGCTTCTAATATCATACCTGTGTCTGGGAAGTTTAATAACTATATTTTCAAGGCATAGATTTTATGTTGTAAATATCCTGCTAATACTTTCTTTTTAAAATAAAACTGAACACCACAAATTCTATTTTGGCCAGTAACCTGTCTGCTTCAATTTTTACTGTTATTTCTACATTCTTAGCTGCTTCCAACAACTCAAACCAAATGTCTAGCAGATCCGTGAGAAGAACAATTTTATAGTAGCTCAAAGATGAAACAGTAGGCATGAACTGCACTGAAAATATTGTTTGGTTGCCTTTCCTGTTTCATCTTCAGAATCACCTATCATCGCTAAAGACATCCTTAATTCACTGAAACTTGCATTCAACTTGACATTCAAAAGTCTTTGATTCCAGATCTACTGTTCCCTACCTGTGTGAACTTTATAAACTCACTGATGATTATGAGTGTCCTTTGCTTTTTATATAAATAAAATTATATTACTTTGAATAATATAAAATTGTCTGCATTTAATTTTTGATCTTCAAAACAATAATTTCATATGGTACCATTTTATGGAAGTTATTTCTATTGCTTTGAGTAATAAATCAGAAAATGCATGGGGAAAAGTTTAATAAAGGCTCATGTATGAACATACAGTTGGTTTACTCAAAAATGTTCTATTTAAATGAAAGTTCTATTATTGGCATCATAATTTGTCTTTAAATGTTTTGTCCAAAGTAAAAGAATAAGAAAGAAATAAACTGAAATCATAGTAGTATTAGTTGGTTGAAGTGTTGGTACCATTCATCATTAGTTGTGGAATTCTTGAAACATTAAAAATTTTGGAGTACCTAACTCATGAGTAGCACAATTTAGTGGCAAGCACAAGTGTGTTAGAATCAAATAGATCAGAGCTCAAATTCCTACTTCTACACTTACTAGTTGCTTTATTTTCTGAAAAATCACATAATCTCATCAAAATCAACCTCCTCATTATAAAATATCAAATTTGTAGGTTGTAAAGGATATATCAGATTATATATGCAAATAAATTACATACAGCATGCATTCAATAAGTATTGATTTATTTAACTTCCCCTTCCTTTTTCATTGTATTTTATATTAACTTGAAATTTCTTTGATGACTTAAGATTCTCTTGCACCGTAAGTCTTCAATGAGATTCTCTAAGAAATCATGAATATGTGGGTTATATCTCAAGGGCTATTCAATAGATGTTGGTTATTTAATTAATACATAAATTAAAAAAATTAAGTCTTGAAAACATAAATCATACAGTGGTTCAGGGTTAGTAATTTATGAATAATTACAGACACAGATACATTTGAGATTTTGTAAATTCAGTCAATTGCCTCAAGACACAAATATATATTATAAAACACATGCAAGGAATTGATTCTATTAATGTCATATTATTCAAATAATTTGTAAAGTTAAATTCTGTCATTCAAGACTAACTGCCAAACAGAATCAGAGTGTATATATAAGAATATATATAATGTTTGCATTTGAAATTTTTCAGCACATTTACTGATAGGGTTTTACTGATGTGATTTGGCTCTGTGTCGCCACCCAAATCCCATCTCAAATTGTAATTTCCATGTATTGAGGGAGGGACCTGTAATTCCCACAATTCCAGGGAGGGAGGTCATTGGATAATGCAGGTGGTTTCCCCCATGCCATTCTCATGGTAGTGAGTGGATTCTCACGAGATTGGCTGGTTTTATAAGTGTTTGGAAGTTCCTCCTTAGCTCTTCTCTATCCTCCTGCCTTTTGAAGAAGATGCTTGCTTCCCCTTCACCTTCAGCCATGATTGTAAGTTTCCTGAGGCCTCCCAAATGATGTGGTACTCTGAGTCAATTAAACCTGTTGCCTTTATCAATTACCCAGTCTTGGGTGTTCTTTATAGCAGTGTGAAAACAGGCTAATACAATTACTAAGTATTAGTCTTTATTAATTTATTATATAAATCATATATAACTTTTAAGGAACCATGTAGATCCAATCTGCTGAATATTTTATGAGGGATTCAGTTTTACATATTTTTAGTATAGTCTTGTAGTGGAAAAAATTTTCCAAAGAAGGTGTAAAGCACTTCTGTGACGCCAGTATCTCATCATTATTGTTAATGCTCTGATCCTGGGCTGAACCTCTTCTCTTAAAATGAGAGAACGCAGCAACTGACTCAAATAATTTTCCAAGGAAATTTTGAGGTTATTTTTATTACTCTTTTACAGCTCAGTTACATGCAAAATGTGACTATAGTCAACCCCCTTGTCTGTGAAGGATACACTTGAAGAACCACAGTGGATGCCTAAAACTGCGAATAGTACTGGATCCTAGGTATACCATGATTTTTCAATCTATTAACTGAAATGGCTACTCAGTGACTAAGGGGCAGGTAAAATATATATTGTGGGTATGATGGACAAAGGGATTATTCACATCCAGTTGGAATGATGTAGGATCATGTTACACAGAACAGAGGGCAGTTCAGAACTTATAACATTTCTGAAAACTATCTATTAAATATTTTAAGACTGAAGTTGAACATGTGTTACTGAGACTGTGCAAAGTGAAACTGCAAATTAAGGGGACTTCTATACATACACACACACACACACACACACACACTGAGGTATGAAATAATTTATTTTAATTTTACTTTGGAAACCTTCTAAATAATAATGATCATGATATTGCCCATAAACCCTTTATTGTTAGAAGACAACTATATATTTTCTATGAATGACAAAAAGAAATTAATGCTAATCATCAATTTATTTTATACTTTGGGGAAAATCTATCTAATTCATCCACTCTGTTTAAGCAATATAGTCTTTTTACATTTTTAATTTGTATAAATTAAGGAGTACAAATGCCGTTTTATGTATGGATATATTACATAGTGATAAAGTCTGGGTAACCATCACCTGAACAATGTACTTTGTATTCATTAAGTAATTTCTCATACCTCACTCCCCCTCTGACCCTCCCACACTTTGGGATCTCCAATGACGATTATTCCACACCCTATGTCCATGTATATACTTTATTTTGCTCTCACTAATAACTGAGAACATGTGATATTTGATTTTCTGATTCTGAGTTGTTTCACTCAGTATAATGGTTTCCAGTTGCAGCCATGTTGCTGCAAAAGATATGATTTCATTCCTTTTTATGGCTGAGTAATATTCCATTGTATGTGTATACACACACACACACACACACACACACACACACTACATTTACTTCATCCGTTAATCTGTTTATGGATACTTAGGTTATCTTAATGATATTGGTTCTTCCAATCCATGATCATAGAGTGTTTTTCCATTTCTTTGTGTCATCCACAATTTTTTATTCATGTTTTATAGTTTTCTTTTTAGAGGTCTTTTACCTCTTTGGTTAAATATTCTCTTAGACTTTTTTTTTTGTAACTATTGTAAATGGGAATGTATTCCTGATTTGTTTCTAAGCTTGATTGTTATTGGTGTATAGAAACCACTAAATTTTGTAGGTTGATTTTGTATGTGGAGACTTTCCCAAACTTTTTTGTATCAATTCTAAGAGTTTTTTTGAACCAGTCTTTAGGGATTTCTAAATATAAGATCATATAATCAGTGAACAGAGATATTTGACCTTCCCTTTTTCATTGAGATACTTTTTATTTCTTGCCTGATTTCTCTGGCTAGGACTTCCAGTACTAGTGGTGAAAGAGGATATCATTGTCCTGTTACAGTTCTTAGGGGGATTGCTTTCAACACTTTCTTCTTCAGTATGGTGTTGGTGATGAGTTTGTTGTATATGAGTCTTATCGTTTTTCATTTTCTTCTCTCTATATCTAGTTTATTGAGGATTTTTATTATTAAGGGATGCTGACTTTTGTCAAATGCTTTATCTGCATCTGTTGAGATAATTACGTTTTTTGTCTTTAATTCTTTAATTCTTTTTTTTTTTTTTTTTTTTTTTTTTTTTTTTTTTTTTTTTTTTTTTTGAGAGGGAGTCTGGCTCTGTGGCCCAGGCTGGAGCGCAGTGGCCGGATGTCAGCTTACTGCAAGCTCCGCCTCCTGGGTTTACGCCATTCTCCTGCCTCAGGCTCCCGAGTAGCTGGGACTACAGGCGCCCGCCACCTCGCCCGGCTAGTTTTTTTGTATTTTTTAGTAGAGACGGGGTTTCACCATGTTAGCCAGGCTGGTCTCGATCTCCTGACCTCGTGATCCACCCGTCTTGGCCTCCCAAAGTGCTGGGATTACAGGCTTGAGCCACCGCGCCCGGCCTTGTCTTTAATTCTGTTTATGTGATGAATGGTATTTATTGATTTGCATATGTTGAACCATCCTTGCATATCTGGAAAAAAGCCCACTTGATTGTGGTGTATTATTGTTTTAATGTGCTGTTGGATCCAGTTTCTAGTTGAGAATTTTTACATCTGTTTATTAAAGATATTGGTCTGTAATTTTCTCTTTTGTTGTGTCCTTGTATGGCTTTGGTATCAAAATGATACTGGCTTTGTAGAATGTATTATGGAGGATTCCTTCCTCCATAATTTTTTCAGATATTTTCTATAAGATTGATGCAAGCTATCCTTTGTACATTTTGTAGAATTTGGCTCTGAATGTATTTTTCTGTAGGCTTATTTTAATTTGGAATTTCTTTTTATTGCTGATTGAATCTCACTACTCATTACTGGTCCTTTTTGATTTCTTCCTGTTTCAGTCACGACAAGGTGTATGTTTCCAGGAACTTATTAATTTTCTCTAGGTTTTCAAGTTTGTGAATTCAGAGTTGTTCACAGCATTCTCTAGTGATCTTTTGCAATTTTGTGATATTAATTGTAACATTTCCTCTTTCATTTTTTATTATGTTTATTTTGAGCTTTTCCTTTCTTGGTTAGTCTATCTACCAGTTAATTAAGTTTTAAAATCTTTTTTAAAAAACAACTTTCTCTTGTTGATTATTTGCATTTTTTGTTACTATATTGTTTAATTACAATTTTATTTAGTTTTGCTCTAATATATATGGCCTAACATATGATCTCTTAGAACATGTTTCTTGTGCTAATGAGAAGAATATATATTCTGAAGTTGTTTAGAATAGTTTGTAAATATCTATTAGGTCTATTTGTTCTAAAATCCAATTTAATTCCAGTGTTTCCTTGCTCCTTTTCTGTCTCAATAATCTCTCTAGTGCTGTGAGTGGGATGTCAAAACCTCACTATAATTGAATTGCTGTATATACCTTCCTTTAGATCTAGTAATATTTGTTTGATTAATCTGGGTGCTCTGGTGTTGGGTGCATATATATTTAAAATCATTGTATCCTCTTCCTAAGTTGTTCCTTCTTTCACTCTATAGGGACTTTCTTTGTATTTCTTTCATGGTTTTTGATTTAAAGTCTGTTTTATATGAAGTATGTTGAGCTACACCTGCTTGCTTTTGGTTTACGTTTGTGTGGAATATTTTCTCACCTCTTTACCTTCAGTCTATAAGTGTGCTTACCAGTAAGGTGAGTTTCTTGCAAGCAGCAAATGGTTAGATTTTTATTATTATTTTAAGCCCAGTCTGCACACTACAGGTTTTTATGTGTAGCATTTAATCCATTTACAAACAAAATTAGTATCAACATGTAAGGGTTGTTCTTGTCATAATATTCATTTTTATCTGTCATTTTATCGACTATCTTTTTTTCTTTTATTTCTCCTGTCTGTCTGTCTGTTTTGTGGTTTGGTGGAGTACTGTTTGCCATTTAATTTCTTTCTCTCTTTCTTCTTATGTTATTGTTTTATAAGATCTGTGAGTTTTGCACTTTCATATATTTTTAGGATAATCAGAAATGATCTTTTCTTTCTATGTTTAGAATTCCAAAATTGAAGCATTTCTGGTATGGCTGGTCTGGTGGTGACAAATTCCTTCAGAGTTTGTTTAGGAAATACTTTGTTGTGCCTTCATTTATAAAAATTATTTTAACAGGATATATATTTTATAGTTGACATTTTTTAATTTAAGCACCCCATAAATAGGTTCACGGTCTCTCCTGATTTGTCAGGTTTCTTCTGAGAAATCCATTATGAGTCTGATGGAGTTTCTTTTTAGGTGGATAGACAATTTTCTCTTGTTGATTTTAACAATTTTTTTTCTTCACATTATTTTAGACAGTTTGATGACTATATATTGTGGTCATACCGATGTTACTGGTGTTTGTTGGGTCTCTTGTATATGGATGTCTAAATGTCTTGCAAGACTTGGGAAGTTTTACCAATTACTTCTATAAATAGATTTTTCAAATGTTTTGTTTATTTTTCCTCAATAAAACCAATGATTCATAAATTTTAAGACTTTAGTAGGTCCATTTTTATTGAACGCTGTGTTCATTCCTTCTTATTCTTCTTAAAATTTTCATCTTACTGGATTAATTCAAAAGACTGTTCTTCAAGTTCTCACATTCTTCTCCTTGGTCTGTCTTTGTTTAAGATTTCTACTGTACTGTGTATTTTTTTAATAATTTTTTTTTATTTCCAGAAGTTCTATTTTTTATATATGTGTCCTTGGTAAATTTCTTATTCATATCCTGATTTTAATTTTCTAATTTCTTTGAATTGGTTTTCTGATTTCTCTTGGATCTAATTGAGCTTCTTTAAAACATTATTTTGAATTTATCTGGCATTAAATTTTTTTCATTTGTGTTAGACTCCATTGTGAATTTCACTACCTCCTGCTTTTTAATAAATAATTGTTACGCTGAATTTTTTTCTCATCTGGAGAAACTATCGTTTCTTGTTTTTTAATTTACATTCATTAGGATGAGACTTTTTTTTTTTTTTTCTCTTGAGGATGTGACTGTAATGTGTCTTGTGCAGGGACATTTGGCTTTGTATCTGCATGTGTTCAATGATTTTCTGCATGTGTTCACTTCCTTGGTTATAGAAAGTCTGAGTGTGCCTACAAAGGACGCAAACTCATCCTTTTTTATGGCTGCATAGGTGGAAACCATCATTCTTAGCAAACTATCACAAGAACAGAAAACCAAACACCGCATGTTCTCACTCATAGGTGGGAACTGAACAATGAGATCACTTGGACTCAGGAAGGGGAACATCACACACCGGGGCCTATCATGGGGAGGGGGGAGGGGGGAGGGATTGCACTGGGAGTTATACCTGATGTAAATGACGAGTTGATGGGTGCAGCAGACCAACATGGCACAAGTATACATATGTAACAAACCTGAACGTTATGCACATGTACCCTACAACTTAAAGTATAATAATAAATAAATTAAAAAAAATAAATAAAGAAGCTATTGTTTTTTTAAAAAAAAAAAAAAAAGAAAGTCTGAGTGTGATTTTCTCAAATGCCAGTTTTAGTTGAAATGTAGTTGGAGTGTAAACAGGCTTTACAGTCTCCTGTGAAGCCAGTGTGGCAGGGGTCACAAGAGACATATTATTCCCAAGTACTGTGCACTTGTGTCAACATAATTTTTGTAGGGTGAGCAGATCAACCACCAGGCAAATAGGTGGCACTTACAGGTAAGAGCAGAAGAAGTACTCTTCTGTGTCACAGACAGTGGGCTAGGCTGTGGAATACACATGAGTTTCACACTCAGTCTCAAAGTGGAGGCAAAGCTGGGTTCAGCTGGACTGGGCAGTTCCATAATTGGGCCCCCCAATGGTGAATGAAAGCACCACATCTGCTGGAATCTGCAGGGTAGTTGCCAAAAGCCTGGTGAAGCCTGAAGAAACTGCTGCTGCACCAAGTTTCTTGTATGGAAAAAGATAAGTGGCCTAATCTCCTAGTCCAGACAAGTGCATATAGAACTTGCCTCCCTGTTACTCCTCATAAATTATGGAGTTTATTTCTCAATCTGACCAAGTAAGCAAGCTGGAGCACACAAGACAGTAACATGCAGAGCTGCCTTAAATTGTAAAGCAATCTCTTTCTCCAAATCTTGCCTCCCAGGCAAAACTGAAGCTCCAGTGAATCTCCTTTTGCTGTGGTTCCATGAAGTAGAAGAGCCCAATTCCAGAACTTACAACTAACGTGCACTTCACACTCGTTACTCAATTCTGGCTGCTCAGGCCCTTCCCATTCTCCACTTAGTACTCCAATCTTCTGCCTGAGATAGTCTAGTGCCTGCAGCAGCTGCCACTTCTAGATCACCAAATACTATCCAGCTTGCTATGAGCAAAGCTTAAAAATTTTGTCCTCCTGTTATTCCTGGGTCTGGTAAATTACCTGAAGTTGTTCTCAGGACCTTTCCTTCACACAGTCTTCCAGACTCTCCCCAGGATAGCTCTAGGGCTTGGAAATTATAAAGTACTCTTCCACGGCTTGGGCTGCATTTCTTTCCAGTGGAATGGTGGATTATAGAGGGAACTGGAGAATTAAAAAGATGGCCATATAGCATAGTCTTGTGGAAATTTGAGGGGTCTGTTAGCCATAGAACAAGTCAAAGCCGATGAGAAAAGTTCCCTTGTAGGACCAAAAAGTGACTGGAACTTTTACAAGCAAATATCCCTGTGTGTTCCTTGGACATGGTCACTTGGGTCTATGGAATGAGCAAATACATGAATAATTATCAATGTGTTACAAATGCCTATAGTATTTGGTACAGTAACATGCTCTACAGGTTTATAACCTAGGAGCAATTGGCTATATCATATATCCTAAGTATATAGTAGGCTATCCCATATAGGTTTGTGTAAGTACACTTTATAATATTCATACAATAATAAAATCATAAACAACACATTTTGCAGAATGTATCTACATTGTTAAATGATACATAACTGTGT